>NW_027648100.1:136806-166712 GCF_949987685.1 Ammodytes marinus
CGGGCATGTAAAGCATCTAGATGTTGGATGAAGCCAGAGTTAAAATCTGTATTTAATTTTTTTTTTTTTACAAGATTAGACAGATTTTGGATAGACAGACAGACAGACAGACAGACAGACAGACAGACAGACAGATAGACAGATAGACAGATAGACAGATAGACAGATAGACAGATAGACAGATAGACAGATAGACAGATAGACAGATAGACAGATAGACAGATAGACAGATAGACAGATAGACAGATAGACAGATAGATAGATAGATAGATAGATAGATAGATAGATAGATAGATAGATTTTGGATACGGCCTTGTAACATTTTATATAAAAAAAAGTGTATAGGTCTTAGAAATGCATTTTCAGCATGTGTTTTTAAGAGATAAAGCCAAAGTATAGATGTGTTGAAATAACCAAATAATGATGGTGGATATCTGAACTGTCTGTGTGTGTCTGTCTCTCTCACACACAGACACACACACACACACACACACACACACACACACACACACACACACACACACACACACACACACACACACACACACACACACACACACACACACACACACACACACACACACACACACACACACACACACACATACTCGTTTAACCTACACCGTGGGGTCAGTGGACAAAACGGTGTCTCCTGGGGACCACCCTTTCTAAAGGAGATACAGACATGGTTTCAAGTCCCAATTTTTTTATTTTATTTTAGATTTCCATTTATGACTTGAAATTTAAATTTTTCTAATTTCTAATTTTTCAATCATTTCATAAGAAATTTACCATCACGATGGGGACCTGAGGGTTGGTGCCGGGCTGTAGCGTGTTACTCAGCAGTAACTTGTTACATTAGGACTTTAAATAAAATACAAATATAAATAGATTAGAATGGGCTCAGTATTTGGGATGTGTGGAAATATATATTCGCATTTAAATTGTTGAGGAGACATTTCCTTCACCAGGAAGCTGCCTCCACATATTCTGGATGAGCAACAAGCAGAATAGAATATATCTAATATATAGATGTATTTTAACGTGGTCTAATGTTTATATTTAAAAAAACTAAAAAAAACGTCATAAATATTATGGAGAACAACAAGGATGAAAAAACACTGGAGCTGCTTAAAATCGAACAGTTGCAACAGATGAGATGCAAACTAGCTTTAGCAGCTCAGCACAGCCACCCACTCCAGGACAGAGCACCAGCTGGGCCTCCACACATCAACAGTCCATTAGCCCGACCTCTGCCCGTGCTGGAACCACCAGGGCCACCGGTTAGAGTATACATTAGAATTTCAACTAATATAGTGGGAAAATTTTGATTTTGCAAGATGACATTTTTCTGAGCCATTCATTGAGGAAATAATGTAATTTGCTGTGAGAAAGGAACATGATTTGGAATTAGAGGTTACAAAAACAACCTCTGCTTACTTTGTTAAATTCTGTAGTACAGTGTAAACAGCTACTATTAGTAGTTCACACGCAACTAAACTATCCAGTATAAAAACACCATAGGCTGAGTTATAGACTTAGTTATACAAACCAGCTATCCAAATGTTTAATGAAAAGTCTGTCACACATTTGTTTTTGCCTGCATGAAAATATTTAATATAAAAATGGTCAGTTTAACAAGCTTTTTAAAACTTTTTTTTTGTTCATGTATAAAATAAATTAAATAAAATAAAGTGCAAAGTTGGGATACAACTGCCGTTACAAAAAAAAAAAAAAGATTGCATACAATTGCTACAATTCACACAGGCTCACCGGCTTACAGCAGTTCAATTTCTTGTTAACACATATAACTAATCACAGTCAATCACATGGCAGCAACTCAATGCATTTAGGCATGTAGACCCGGACAGGACAACTCTTTTAAGTCTATACCCAGGGGCAGGGCTGTACAGTGCGACAGTTTTGATCGCATTTGCTACTGAAATTGATCACGTGCGATGATGAATACAATTCCACTAGCACTAGTGCGACAGCTTGCTAATGAGCAGATGATGTCTGTCTGAGACACAGAGGAGTGCTGCACAACACTGCTTACAGGGCTCTACATTAACACTCTCCAAATTCGGGTAAATGTAGACTTTGGCAAGTAAGTTATTGAGTCCACCCTCCACTTTGGCTGGTGAAAGATGTGTGCTCGGGACCTGTGCTTTTGCGGCGATTAATACACTTCACCAACGGTAATTACCGGAAGGAGACGGCACACAGTTAAGTTAGTGCGTGTGCAAACAGAACATTTCCTGTGCGCCTTCACATTAAAAGCCTGTTACTAGCCAAACGTGAGTTGACTTTTATTTTGAAGCCGGTAAGAACAAGAAGTTAGCGCTTCACAGCCCTGCAGTGCGCTAGCTTGAAAATCAACTGCTTCAGCTGCAGAGAGCAGTAAACAGTAGTCTTTTTAAACAACGTTTGAAATAACTGATAAGCCACTGAAGAACTACTCCCAACACATTCACAAAAACCTATTTAACTTATTCCAAATTTTACCAATATGTATAGGCCTATTTATTTATTTAATAGGCTATGTTTAATGTTTTAAAGTTTGGTTTTAATTAACAGAAGGACATTTAACAAAAAAAAATATTATTATGAATATAATAATGATATGTATATATACAGAAAATATATAGATATTAATTTTATGGGGAGAAATAATTCTGAATCAGCAAAAAATTACAATTGGCAGGTTAGATTTTTTTGTCTAAATCGCAATCAGTGCACCCCTATTAATTTTTCTACAATTATTACTGCACGCACTAGGATATGATATTAATTGAGAATTTCAAATGAGACCAAGATGACAGGCTAAAAGGTAATTAGAGCGAAATGCATGGGTTAAGGTTATGCAAGTTTTCGATCATACTTTGTGTGCTACTGAATTTATTTTTGTACTACTGATTTTTTTGCTTGCTAGCACCAGTGCTACCACCTAAAACAATAAGCGTACAGCCCTGCCCAGGGGGCAAAGTGATTTTATGGACATGGAGCGTTGTAAAAGGTTGTTCACCAAAAATGACATCTAGGACCTTCCACGATCACAACCTGGTTGGACAACCTTGTCAACAAGCTGCTGGAAAGCTACAGCGGGCCGACATAGCAAATCAGAACCACTGTTTAAGAGAATGGGGGTGAATGGCGATGGGCTAATGGGGATTTTTTTTAACTTATAGAACATTATGAAACTTTGCCAGTTGATTACTGACATTAAAACAAAAACTTTTTGTATTACAGTATTTTCCAAAATGTTTAAATAAATATGAAAAATCATCAATATCTTACTAATGATGCGTAAATTTGCATATCTGCAAAGCCCCAAAATCTAGATGTTGGAAGAAAACAAAGTCAATTTGTTTTTAAATTTTGAAAACAAAACAAAAGTGTCCAACTGCCTGAAGCCTTTCCTAATCACAGTTCAAATTTGATCAATAACCCATAGAAAAAACATTTTTTAAACAGTTACATTTCATGTGTCATGGACCAAAAGTGTCCTTTTGGAGTCTCCAGCTGCTATTTTAGGAAACGGCTAGACATTCCCTTGGAAAAAACAGTGTAAAAAATAAATTTTCTATGGGTTATTGATCAAATTTGAACTGTGATTAGAAAAAGCTTCAGGCAGTTGGACACTTGTTTTGTTTTCAAAATTTAAAAACAAATTGACTTTGTTTTCTTCCAACATCTAGATTTTGGGGCTTTGCAGATATGCAAATTTACGCATCATTAGTAAGATAATGATGATTTTTCATATTTATTCAAACTTTTTGTCGGCCCCCTGTAGCTTTCCAGCAGCTTGTTGACCAGGTTGTCCACCCAGGTTGGGATCCTGGAAGGTCCTGGATATAATTTCTGGTGAACAACCTTTTACAACGCTCCATGTCTATTTTTCAAAAAAAGGGGTTTTGCCCCCTAGGTACTAAACCTTTTAAACAACAGAATAAGGAAGAAATGAGTGACTTTGAACATGGCATGTTGGAAAGGCAACAGTAACTCAAATAACCACTCGTTACAACCAGGGTATGCAGAATACCATCTCTGAACGCAAAACATCCAACTTTGAAGCAGATGGGCTACAGCAGCAGAAGACCCCACCGGGTGCCACTCCTGTCAGCTAAAAACAGGAAAATGAGGCTACAATTCACACAGGCTTTCCAAATTGGACAGTAGAAGATTGGAAAAATCTTGCCTTAAAACAACTTGCAGTTAAAATGTACTTGTAGCCCGCCGCTTCCAAGTGTATATACGGTTTTTCACGTAGTACTTCACAGCTTCCCAGGTCCTACCTTTAAGTGCCTCTGGAAATGCATGGATACATTCAAGACACTGTGCTTTACCAGGAACCTTGCCAGTCTTAATGCAGAAAAATCAGCTTCTGTTCAACAGCTGGTACTTCTTCCTTGCTCCACATCTTCCTCTTCCTGCTTGATGCATCTATAACAAATAATTAAAAATGTTTAAACAAACATGGAGAGGAGGAGAGGGTGACACAACGATATAAGAGGCTTTTACTCGAAGATGAATATAGAGATGGTTACGACCCATTTGAAGACAGGTAAGAATATATGTATGAATGGTAAAATGTCAAAGCTTTGTGTGTCGTGCACGTTTGTCAATTCTATATTAACAGGACTTATTTCTCAGTTTGGACTTTGATCACAATTGAAAAGTGTGACAAAGTGCCTTTTACTTTATTATTATTATAACTATTGCTATTTAATGGCAAAATATGTTTATTCTGTGTTTCCTTGTGCAAGGGTTTCTTGTGTAAAAGTAAACTATTTACAAATAACATAGAATGGATTTTTGCATCAACTTTTATCACATTTGAGTGTTTCCTTTTTTATTACAATTATTATAATAATAATAATAATAATAATAATAATAATAAGGGTCCCTTGTTACTGTGTAAAAGGAATTGAAAGAAACATTGTTGTTCAGCTTCTCCCCTCCCCACACACACCTGAAAGGTGTAACCAGTTTATAATAATAAAAATAATAATAATTCCTTTTTGTTCACAGACAGGACTCAGAGCTGCTTGTGTCCACTGTGGTGGAGATGGTCGCCAACCACAGGTACCTTAGTGTGCAACTCGACAGTGAGCTGGACTGGAAAAGCCACATGGAGGCGGTGTACAAGAAGGGACAAAGTCGACTCTTTTTCTTGAGGAGACTAAGGTCATTCAACATCTGCCAACCCCTACTGTGCACTGTCTACCACTCAGTGGTGGCCAGTGCACACTCACTGTGGCATGTTGGGGAGAAGGTGCTCGCACAGCGGACAAAAACAGGCTGGACAAGCTGATCAAGAAGGCCAGCTCAGTGGTCGGGGCTGAGCAGCTCAAGGTCCAGCAGGTGGCAGAGGCCAGAATCCTCAACAAACTGCATACAATAATGACCAACCCCACTCACCCACTCCACGCCCTGAAGGTGATCAAGAACAGCACCTTCAGTCACAGACTAATTGCACCAATGTGCAAAACGGAGCGCTACAGGAAGTCCTGTATACCAGCTGCCATACGGTTTTATTATGCACAACAATAACTTTGCACTTTCTTTGTAGTATTTATTATTGTATTTATTGTTTTTAATCTTTTTTTTTTGGTATTTTAGCTATATGAGGGAATGTGTGTTTGTTATGTCTGTCCATACACTGCTGTGACACTGTCATTTCCTTTAAAGGATTATTAAAGAATCTATCTATCTATCTCTATCATGAATCATTATATGTGTCTAATTTTCTCATGTTTTGAGACGGTAGAGTTGAAGACAAATTCTTCCAAAAAGCAGCTGGACCAAATGTCCTATCATTCATGTATTGTGCAATTCCCTAAATTTTTCGAGAGAATAATACTATTTAATAAAGGTTCTTCTTTCAAATACATTTCCAGGTTTTTCAATAATCGAAATATATTCTTTTGGGATTTAAGCCAATGTTTCTCGACACAGTGGTCTAGGACATAAGTAGACCTCAGAAAACAGGTAAGTGGTGAAATACCTTTGCTCAGCTGTGATGAGGTTCCAGACTCATCGTCCTCCTCTGTGCGTGTCCTCTGTGTGAGTTTCCTCTTCTTCACATGTCTTGACGCTCCTTGAAAACAAAGAGATATAATGGTAGAAAGGTTCACTTAAAGCACTATATCAAATACATTTTCATTCAAGTTTTTTCTCCTGGTATGATAAGGATATTGATTTGTGTATCTTGCATTGAATAAGAATGTGTCATTTTATATAAAAACATAATAAAATTATAGAAACTGTCCCTGGAGCAGACATTGAAGAAAGCCTAGTTAAATAGACAAATTAAAGCAGAGCTTAGAAAACAATGAATGACAGTAAAAGTACTCTGATATTGGAAGAAGATTATAATTAATAATTGTGTTTTAAAGCAGCTAAGAGTAACTTTTAAATATCTTTTAAGCAGCCTCATGTTTCCTCTGATAATCATAAATTACCTTTGACAGCAAACGAGACCATCAGTACAAAGAAATAAGTATTTATATCGTTTTTATTACTGCGTTTGGTCTGGTCGCACACCCAGTCCGATTTTCGGTTTGCGCGTGCAGGCTATATGGTCACATTTTCGTTTTGGTTGCAGATTTCAGTGTATCGCAGCAACGCGATTTGAGAAGCCTATCCCTCCAGGTGAGGGAAGGGGAGCGGGAGCCTTGTTTGAGACAGTTGTTTGTCGTCATAATGACTGCTAACGGGGCTGAACCATCAAAGAAAAAAAAGAGAATGCAATGAAGAAAAGCTAAAAGGAAGAGGGATATACGGGCGGGAAGGCGTTGCCAAGCAATGTGTATACAATTTCACAGGAGCGAACTAGACTGCAGTGTTTACTGAATGAGCGGTAGCCTACTAAAACAAAGTTTACTTTGCTTCACCATCATCAGATGACGATTATTCATCTGAAATAGTCCTTATTTACAACAACATAAACACATTACCTCATCGTGATCCATACTAACTGCCGTCTCTCGTTCATTCGCTTTCTGTGAGGACACGTAATCTTTCAGCTCTGTGCGAGTGGTTAGTGAACCTGCATCAACTCATTGCAATCAGGTGTGTGTAGCACTGACTGGCATTAGTTGATGCAGTGTCACTAACCACTCCCACGGAGCCGATAAGTGTCCGTGCCCTCACACTTTCAACACACGGACATGCAATATAATGTGTCCTAATCATTTGACACTTGCACGGCTGGCACGCGCTACAAAACAGCTTTACGACAGCGGGCGTCGTAAAAATACTACCGCTTTTGTCCAACGGGGCCGCCAACCGACAAAGTTACTCGTAGCCACTTTAACTGGATTGTTACACCCTCTGGAACAGGTAAGTGGTGAAATACCTTTGCTCGGCTGTGATGAGGTTCCAGACTCATCGTCCTCCTCTGTGCGTGTCCTCTGTGTGAGTTTCCTCTTCTTCACATGTCTTGACGCTCCTTGAAAACAAAGAGATATAATGGTAGAAAGGTTCACTTAAAGCACTATATCAAATACATTTTCATTCAAGTTTTTTCTCCTGGTATGATAAGGATATTGATTTGTGTATCTTGCATTGAATAAGAAATTACAGAAACTGTCCCTGGAGCAGACATTGAAGAAAGCCTAGTTAAATAGACAAATTAAAGCAGAGCTTAGAAAACAATGAATGACAGTAAAAGTACTCTGATATTGGAAGAAGATTATAATTAATAATTATGAATTGTGTATTAACTGGATTGCTACACCCTCTGAAACAGGTAAGTGGTGAAATACCTTTGCTCGGCTGTAATGAGGTTGAAGACTCATCGTCCTCCTCCTCCTCAGGGTTGTAACCTATGGATGAAAAATGACATAACAAAAACAAATATATAAAATAATACATGTAGAAATATGGAATTCAACTTTTTCAAGACTAAAACATATTTTAAGTTATGTAATTTTTGGTCCTTAATAGATACCCCACCCAAGGGCCCCAAAACTGACACAAATTAGACCCCCATTAGATAAAAGCTTTAGATGTTTAACATACATGAAGTTTATAAAACACATGACAATAGTTGTGTAGTAGTGTGTTATGGTGTAAACAAGTGAAATCAAATTATTCCCTTTCATGCTGGGAACACCCAGGAAGCCCTGTGAGTGCCCAGACCCCACCTCCAGAACCACTGGTTCAGTGAATGTACCTGATGAGTTAGAGGATAGACTCAACATCTCCTCTTCTCCAGATAGAGAGCTGTCTTCAGGTACTTCCTCTAAATAAACACAGCAAAAAATGTTGTCAACAAGCACAACAAACCCATGACATTTAAACCATCACAAATTAAAATGATAAAAATAGTGTGTGCAAGGTGAGGTTATACCAATTGGTTCAATGTTGATCTCGTCCAATGTCATCCCTTTAAAATGTGATAGCTCTCCTCTCCCACAGGCCATCAGCAGCTTTGCAACTTTGGCAACTTTTAATGTCCCTTCAGGGAGCCGATAATATTGTCTATGGACCTTGATGTTGATGTGACCCATAAAACCAGTGAGGCAGTCCTCATTGTCTTTCAAGTTCAAAACTTGTGACATTGTTGCCATTTGTTTCCTTAATCTTGTCGATGTCAATGTTTGCGGGTCCTTCGCTCCGCATTCACATGCGATAGCGCGGATGGCATCAGATCCTTTGAGGTGACTTTCTGCCTCAGGTCTACCAAACAAATAAACATTCTCATCCGGCACATCACATCGTCGTCGGTAATTCACCAGCATCTGTATGGAGGACACCATGTCTGGGCTGAGTAAGACAGGGACCTTTTTGTCCCGCTTACCTTTGATTTCCACACACTCAAAGTATTTGCAGAGCTTCTTTTCCACGTCGGTCAAGGCAAGGTCAAGATCTGGATGACTGGCAAAGGTGTTTCTCAACATGAAGTCATTCAGGGACATCTTTGAAACTTCTCCCTCTCTCCTACGATTGAAGACGATGACTTCACAGAGCGTTAGTCTAGCAAGACTTAACCAGTTCCTCTTATTTGGTGCAGTTTCAAGATTGAGTCGATACTTGGGCCTTTCTGCATCGATATGGTTGTGCAGTCTCACAACATCTTCACAGTATTCTGAACGGGAAGAGGACTCAGAAGTAGTTTGAAAGGTTGTGTCAAGCCGGTTAAATGCAGACAATCTCCGTCTGCATTTTTTCAAGCGTAGAACCGAGTTCTTAGTTGAAGTGTAGTTTTTTCTTTCTTCCTCCGAAACGTCCGTTTCTGATGATGATGTGCGAGGCTCATCCTCACTGCTTGTGATTGATTGATCTTCAGAGATCCTAAGCATTTTTTTTGTAAGCTAGAAGAGAAAATCAGATGGGACTCAATTACGTTTAAATTAAGAATATTTCCCACTTAATTTTTCAAATTATGCCTTTCCCATCAACAATAATATACAGTGCCTTGCAAAAGTATTCATACCCCTTGAACTTTTCCACATTGTCACATTACAACCACACACTTACATTTATTTTATTGGGATTGTATGTGATAGACCAACACAAAGTGGCGCATAGCTGAAGTGGAATGACAATTATACATGGTTTTACATTTTTTATATATAGGGGAGAGTGGGGCAAGTTGTGCATTTTGGAAGTTGTGCCACCCCTTGTTTCTCGAAAACCATAGAAGAAATTGGAAATGTGACCACATATTTAAGAAGAGCCATCCATTTAACTCATCCTGTAAAGAAGGGAGAAACATGGAATAACATGTATTTATAAAAGCACATTTATGACAGTGTGCACTGTACAAAGTGCTGGCCCACTTTGACAAATGAGGCCCCAGATATCACGTGGTATTTATCAAATGGTCGTATCTCGGCAGATCAGCAAGATTTGATAAATGCGACGACTGAAAAAAAAAAAAAGTAATTTGAAATCACGCCCCTATATTTTCTCAGTTTAGAGGCCTCGCCGAGAGGTTTGAAGACATGGATATGCGCATTACGTTAAAAGAAGAGGAACTTCTCTGAAGTATAAATTGACAGCATAACAGCGAAAGTAGAAAAAAAATAATAATTTCGGAACATTAAAACAAAGAACGTCAGAAGGCAGCAGTGTGGAAGGAAATAACTGCTGCGGTCAACAGCGATGTCCAGCTGATTTTGGTGTATTTTAGGTTTACATCAGTGTTATCGCTCATATGATATGAAGTAGCATATACAATTTTATGTCACAATTTCTTTACATAGGCTAGGTGAAGAAAAAGTGGTCCGACTTAAAAATCACCACTAAAAAAAAGTGTGTTGCTGCTCTGAAATGCAACACCAACTGGAGGTGCAGGCATAAGTGGTGGAGGAGAAACAGACGTACCAACTGTCCGATAAGGGAAAATATTAAACCTTTAAAGGCCCTGGCAACCCTCACAAATAAATAAATGACATTGATGTTGGGTTTCTCAATAAGCTGTTTACAATTATCTGATAAAAAATAGATTTTCATAAATATAATGAAATGTAGTCTTTTTTGCTGTCGAGAACATTTTGCAGGGCGGTGTGGGCGTGGCCAATAACGTTCTGTAAGGGAACGTTCTCTCAGTCACGGTGCTGAGCAGGTTAAGCCCAGTTCAGACCAAAGATTCACCACACAACGAGACGCAAACTTGAAAATGCTGCACATGCTCACAACGAGCCTGACTGGCAGTTCACACTGCTGCACCGGGCTGCACGGTAGCTGGTATCCTTAGCAACGGTGAATGCTCTGGCACAGCTGAGAGCAGCAGCTCAACATCACTTGCAGAAAGTAGCCTAACTTATTATTATTAGGCCTATATAGGTTTGCAATTAGTTATAGGCAATTTTTTCCCACCACAACCTATTTAATTGAAACAGGTGTCAGTGTCACGATGAAAATATATAAAAATATCTCTGTCTCATATTTATTGTTATCTCTTATTATTAGTTTATTTCCCATTTAGGCATTTCATCTATTTTAGGCATATGCATTTTTAAAATCAAATTTTTTCTGAGGATAGGAGTGGGAATAGAGAGAGAAAAAAAATTATGTTGAGTCGGATTATGTTTCTCATCACGTGAGCTGATGCGATATGCGGTTTGAATTAAGAGCACAAGGAGTAGGCCTAAACTCGTAATATGTAAAAAAAAAAAAATCAATCGGAACGTGAAAGCCTGCCCCCTCTACAACGTTAACGTGCAAGAATCCCCGGTTATCATTTAGTCTTAAACCACATCGTTTTTCTGCGCGGCGGCTCGGCGAGGTCTCACTGTGAATTTCACCATCACAGTGTTTCACCGGGGTGCACGCTGCTTCACTCAGACGGGGCTTTGAGTGTAGGCTCAGGCGCAAAGAGACAGTCTGTATCTCTTGCGCGGCACAAGAGAGAACGTGTGACGTGCCAAGCAAAAGATGTAAGCCAAAGTTCGAATCAGAAATTTTCTAATGGCCGTCTCAATGCATTTTATAACGGAGATCCTTCCTGTGACGTCCCAAGCCTTAGCTCTAAGGCAACATTCGAATCAGGATTATTCAAATGGTCGACCAACTGACATGACAGTATGTTTGCGGGGGGCTAACAGATATTCCTAAAACCTTTCATATACATATTAGCACTGATTTTACCCCCCAAATAACATAGTTACAAGGATTTAGTGGATTTGGGTTGCCAGGGCCTTTAATAACGCCGGTCTTGTTTTTTTTTCCAATGAAAGAAATACACGTCTAAAAATAACATTTTGTGTTTTACTGTATGACAGATGTGCTTGGCACGAGTGGTCAGCCGTCAGTGGCACAAAACGGTCCGTATTAACCTCCACAGGGCCAGGCAACCACCAGCTGTGAGAGCGCCCATGGTCCAGTTCCACCAGCGTGACCGTGGACCATTACTGCCGAGGTCCCGGGTCAGAAAAACAAGCCGAAAGGTGCCAGTTAATGGTGGAAATAAATCGCTCGCTTTAGCGATCAATGACACATTAAAATAGAAACTAAAATCTCAAAAGTGCGTCAAATAAATAAAATGTAAGGCTAAATGTTGTGCATTGTCTTTTTATAATAAAGAGCAGCGTACTACTCTACATATTTAAAACTAAACATGTTAGAAGCGATGAATGAATGCAGCTCCCGTGCTGCAGAGTCCCCCCAGCTGCTCCAAGACGGAGATAACTGCCCTTACGCAGTCCCATGCAGCGCTCCTAAGTGGCCGGTGTGCGCACTATTGAATCAGCGTCTTACTGTGTTGCACCCCATAAGCTGCCCATTTTTAAGTGATTAATATGTTTATTTCGGTCTGAACAAAAAATCCCAATAAAATAAATGTACGTGTGGTTGTTACGTGACAAAATGTGGAACGTTTACGAGGTATGGATACTTTTGCAAGGCACTGTAGTTCTTATTTTTGTCATCACAACTGATTTCAAGATACACACAGGTGTGTCTGTAAACTTACAAAGACACTCTCTGTTCTGCTCAGTGGAGGGACATCTGGGTCTGAGGGGCATTCCATTTCCTGAAAGGGCTACAGAAAAAAAAAAAAAAACACTCAAATACAATTAGCAATTGCAGAATAATACATTTTTACATTGTGTTGAACCTGCAGTGTGTAGAATTTTGGGTTTTATTTCCTAGCAGATTTTGTAGAAAGCAATTATAATATCCATAAGTACATTTCATTTAGTGCATAATAGCTGAACAAAATGTTTTGAATTATTATTTTTTCCCTTAAAAAGGGTCTCATATGTCCATATTTCTGCATATTTTGGACCAAAGCCTAGTGCCGCCATCTTGAAAGTGTCATAGTTGGAATGTCATCAGGTGCATTGTTTAAAATTTAGAATTGTTCTTGTCCTTGAAGGCCACTGTAGCTTCTGTTATTATTCGAAAGGGGTGGGGTTACCCAGGGAGCATTGCATTCTAGAACTTTCTTGATGATGTCATATTACACACTGCACCTTTAAGATAGATCTAAAGCAGGGGTCTCCAACAGATTTTTTTTTTTAAGTTAAAAAAATCTGACAAAGGTAAATGCACCTCTTTCCATGGTCAAAACTTTGCGAAGGGCCGCGATTTGCGGTAAATTAATGTGCACGTGTCTCAAAGGGTTCCTCTATCAGCTGGTGTGTGTGTGTGTCTGTGTTTGTGTGCGGCTCTGTATGCGGCCATGTGTGACTACGGCATGCAAGCGGGAGAGTAAACGAGCAGAAGCAAGCCGTCACTGAACTGGTGGCGAAAATAAATGCAGCTGAACAGAAAGAAGTGCTCTGTAAAGCTAGAACAGTTTAAGACTCCACATCACCGTGGCAACACAACCTATCAGCTCAGACAGCGCAGAGAAAAGTTTGAGGAATGCATGAGAGTGATGGCCCAGGCAAGTTTCAGTAATGCCTCGTTTCCACCGAGTAGAGCGGGTCGGATCGGAGCGGTTCGGTCCGGATAGTTTGGCTTTTCATTTGCCAAGTTGGGTAGGGTACGGTTTAAGCGCACCTAACAGCTCTGAGCCGCTCCCAATCTCAGTACTCCTCCGTAGGGGTACTAGCCGCCTGAAAGCGGGCCGAAAATGTGGAGCTACACACCCCCGTCATTTGATTGGTCGAAAGAATCATTTCCGCCATGTGTAGTCATCTCGGCAAGAGTGAAGAGAGTCTTGTGTTTTGACGAAAATGTGAGCACAGCACTGTTTATTGTGTGGTGTTTTTCCTCGTCAATAAATTAATCAGTTGGTTACACTGTGTCCCACTGCTAGTCACGTAGCTGCCGCAGCCAGCACTGTTCGCTCATGAGTTGCACCGAGCCGTTTCTGTGTGTTTTCGCCATAGATAGTAGGCTAGTAAATACACGTTCACAACAACACGGGGGGAATAAAGAAGCGGCTGGTTTGACCAAGCAAAAACGAGAGACCGCTGGTTTGACCACAGTTGGTAGAAATAATCATGAAGAGAGTCTTGTGTGTTGGCGAAAATGTGAGCGCAGCACTGTTTATTGTGTGGTGTTTTTCCTCGTCATTAACTTAACCAGTTGGCTACACTGTGTCCCACTGCTACGATGTCACGTAGCTGCCGCAGCCAGCACTGTTCGCTCACTGTATATCAGTTGCACCGAGCCGTCTGTGTGCTCACAACAACACGGGGGGAATAAATAGCCTAAAGAAGCGGCTGGTTTGACCAAGCAAAAACAAGAGACCACTGGCTTGACCACAGCTGTTCCACAGCCCGATAGTTTAACCCACATTCTGGCGGCGGCTATCGCAGTCCAGCCTAAACCCCGCCCCACCAGTAAGGGTAGGGTCGGCGGTGGAAACAACACCGAGATTCTTAAAAGTGAGCTGTCCCGCTCTGAGCCGCTCTGACCCGACCCGCTCTACTCGGTGGAAACGAGGCATAAGTGTTTATAGAAGTACCACACTCAGTGCGTTTCCATGGCACAACTAGATTAGATTATCACATATATCGAACTAGACACTCGAACGGACCGTGTCACTTGTCTGAGTTTACATGGCCTTTCAGATATCGGATAAATGTCCAATGCATGGCTGTCTCCACTATGCTAGGTGGCGCTGTAGCCCTTTCAACCATGCTTTCAACAAGTGTTGAAAGAGCCACGTCCGGTTCTCTTCCGTCAATAACCCATGGTGTAGCCTATCACGCGCAGGCACACAAGCACAGAACGAGAAGTCCGATAAGCGATGTCCGATCCCTGTATACATGCAGAGAGAATGCCGACAACGAACGACTTATCTAGGTGTTCTTATCCGACATCTCTTGTCCGTTATTGTGCCGATTTGTGTGCGAAGTAGATCGGATAAAGGTGTTTACATGCAGTTTAAAAGTCCTGTTGAAGTCTTATTCGTTTAGTTACCCGATTATGAGTCTGCATGTAAACGCACTGACTGTTACTGTCTTTGACCTTTGGAGAAATGTATTTAGTCATTTTAAGGAGAAAACACATTGTATTTATTATTTCAACTATTGAGTTATTTGTAGAACAGCATGCTAGTGTAGCCATACAAGATTGATTTTCTGAATTTTCAATGCTGCTTTATTTTTATGTTTTAAATTGGGAAATACATGTTCCAAAACGACCAATAACCTCTGTATTTAAAAAAAAATTAAGCAAGTAGGCTAATAATAACCATTAATGAATTATAGGCTATCGCATCACAGTAGGCCTAATTGTCCACAATAATCTCACAACAGCCCCTATCTAAAAAGGAACTTTAAAAAGGTTTAAGCCAATTATAAACAATAACATTATTAGTCAGTTAATATCTAAGGGTTGTTCATTGTGATTTAAGAGTCAGTGAGCTCCATGGTAACACAGTGATTGACAGGCTGACTGCTCTTTAGCTGGACAGAAACTGCCCTTTTTTAACCCCAAAACCCTCTTTAAATACACAAACGTTTTGCCTTTACTGTTGCACAGTCACGACCCAAAAAAAGTCGGTCACGTACTGACCCCCCATAGGCCCTTTCTGAGCCAGGAAAAACCCTGGACTTACCTCTAGCTCGTCAGTCTTCTCTCCCTCCTCCTCGCCGCCTGTCTTCTCTCCATCCTCTAGCTTGGTCTTCTCTCCATCCTCTAGCTCGGTCTTCTCTCCCTCTAGCTCGGTCTTCTCTCCATCCTCTAGCTCGGTCTTCTCTCCCTCTAGCTTGGTCTTCTCTCCCTCTAGCTCGGTCTTCTCTCCCTCTAGCTCGGTCTTCTCTCCATCCTCTAGCTCGGTCTTCTCTCCCTCTAGCTCGGTCTTCTCTCCATCCTCTAGCTCGGTCTTCTCTCCCTCTAGCTCGGTCTTCTCTCCATCCTCTAGCTTGGTCTTCTCTCCCTCTAGCTCGGTCTTCTCTCCATCCTCTAGCTTGGTCTTCTCTCCCTCTAGCTCGGTCTTCTCTCCATCCTCTAGCTCGGTCTTCTCTCCCTCTAGCTCGGTCTTCTCTCCCTCTAGCTCGGTCTTCTCTCCCTCTAGCTCGGTCTTCTCTCCATCCTCTAGCTCTGTCTTCTCTCCATCCTCTAGCTCTGTCTTCTCTCCATCCTCTAGCTCGGTCTTCTCTCCCTCCTCCTCCTCGCCGCCTGTCTTCTCTCCCTCTAGCTCGGTCTTCTCTCCCTCTAGCTCGGTCTTCTCTCCCTCTAGCTCGGTCTTCTCTCCCTCTAGCTCGGTCTTCTCTCCCTCTAGCTTGGTCTTCTCTCCCTCTAGCTCGGTCTTCTCTCCCTCTAGCTCGGTCTTCTCTCCCTCTAGCTTGGTCTTCTCTCCCTCTAGCTCGGTCTTCTCTCCCTCTAGCTCGGTCTTCTCTCCATCTAGCTCGGTCTTCTCTCCCTCTAGCTCGGTCTTCTCTCCATCCTCTAGCTCGGTCTTCTCTCCCTCTAGCTCGGTCTTCTCTCCATCCTCTAGCTTGGTCTTCTCTCCCTCTAGCTCGGTCTTCTCTCCCTCTAGCTCGGTCTTCTCTCCCTCTAGCTCGGTCTTCTCTCCCTCCTCCTCCTCCTCCTCGCCGCCTGTCTTCTCTCCCTCTAGCTCGGTCTTCTCTCCCTCCTCTAGCTCTTCAGTCTGATCCTCTTTTTTCTCATGTTGGGTCTGGCCCTGCAAAGGAGGTCAGCACAGTAAGGAGAAACTTCATAACAAAGCCACCACAAAGGTTAGTCTGGAGGCAGGGCTCCAGACTAACCTTTTCTATTAGGAGCATTTTTTTCCCAACACATTTAGGGGGGGCAAGCAGAAATTTTAGTGGCACACCTTAAAGGCCTACTTCACCGGTTTGAATATGAAGGTGTATTGAATTCTGAGATCCTATGTAGTATAAATGTGAAAAAAAAATTAAATCGGTTCATCCTAGCCTGAGAAAAGGCAGAAAGAGTGTTTTTTTTTTAACCCTATATTTCTCTTTCTCGTGACATCACAGAAAGAGAAATATAGGGTTAAAAAAAAACGTACTTTGTAAATATTACTGTGATGTCACAGTAAAAGACATCACAGTAATATTTACAACGTAAGTTTTTTTTTATACTACATAGGATCTCAGAATTCAATACACCTTCATATTCAAACCGGTGAAGTAGGCCTTTAAAAATATATATATTATATATATTCACATTTTTCCCAATTTTACTAATTAGGCCCACTAATATTGTATTGCCATCATGTTTTGGACCACACTGACAAATGATATAGTTCTTTGTCTTTTTGATAATAACACCTAATTGCCATGTGAAATCCTTCAGACATTTCTTTAGGAAAGGAACCCATTTTCACCACAGCCCCTTCTACATCTGAGCCCTCTGATTATTATCTCTGCTGAATCCTCTGTAAGCAAAATAGTTACAGGACCAAAATAAAATAGTAGTAGCTAGATGACAACATCAACTAGAAAATGCTGACAATTCTGAAAGAGGCACAATTAATAGAAAATGTTGACCAAGTAATTTACAAATTAACTAGGCCTATTTACATACACAAACTCACTTTCCAAACTTTTTGGGTTGCCATTTAACCACAATGTTAGCTTTTTTATGGATATGCAGTGGCCTATTGAATGTGGACCTATAAAATAATTTTCGTGTTCACAAACGTCACCTGACACACGGTGCTGTCTGTCTGCTGCAGGTGGGAGGGGGGGCTGCTCAGACTGCCCGTGTGAGTGAGTGCTGTCAGCGGTGAGGAGCGCGGTAAAAAAAAAGTTGCAAGATGTGTCGCTGGTCTTTAACTAGCCTTAGCGCTATGGCGGAGAGTCGGCAGGTATAGCGGAAAAAGTCGCCAGTTGGCAACATATTAAAGACGTGACGATAGCGGGACACAGAGGACAGTAGGTCACGTGATCCGCGCAGTTGATCGTTTCATTGATCACTCACGGACTGTCCCTTCTCTCTCTCTCTCTCTCTCTCAATGAAAACAAATCTCGGCAAATTTTCCGGTCGCGCCCCTAGATTTAAAAAGTACTCGCATTGTCTCAAAATGTTACAAAATGCGAGCATTTGGTCGCAGTCTAGAGCCCTGTATCAGACAAGCTGAGGCTGTCAGCGGCAAGGAGGAGGAGAGGAGGAGGAGGAGAAGAGACGGCATGCGCTGCTGCTCTGCTCTAGTGAACGCGGTTTAAAAAAAAAGTTGCAAGATGTGTCTCTGGTCTTTAGCAGCCTTATTGCTATGGCGGAAACGTGAAAGACATGACGACAGCTTGACACTACGATGAAAATAGATCACGTGATCCGCCCAGTTGATCATTTCACTAATAACTCGCGGACTCTCCCTTCTTTTTCTCACACACAAAGCACTAATAATGGCAGTAATAATAATAAATGGAAACATAAGTCCGACGGTGAATGTTCCGGTCGCGCAAGTGCTTAGTAGTAAAAAGTACTTGCACTGTCTCAAACAATGGTCCCAAAATGCAGTCTGGAGCCCTGAATTTAAAATGGTGAAAACACTGTAAAATATAGGGATGGGTATCGTTTGAGTTTTGACCAATTCCGGTTCCAATTCCGATTCTGACTATCGATTCCGGTTCTTAACGGTTCCCAATTCCAATAAGATAAAAGAAAGGGGTCAAATGTTTATGTAAAAAACATTTATTTATCGTTTTTTCTCTCTCAATCTTGTTCTTATAAACAGGCTACATAAAATAAATGAAACCCACAATCACAACTCCTTTCAGAGCTTTTGGAAACCTAACCAATGGGAAATATTGTCTTTAAACAGGCTCTTTAATAAGTCACATTTTAGATAATCAGAAGGGGAATCTCTGATATATTCCACCTGAAATCAACATTTTCTTTTCTTCTTTCTATTATCTATATTCACGTAGCCTGCTATATTTACAAACTGAGGCAGCTCACGAGGCAGTGATCACGGTGCGTTCTGTCTGCTGTCTGCAGCAGCAGGCTGGGGGCTGCTACTGGCCGTGTGAGAGTAGCCTACTCCCGACAGCACCAGCCGCGATACAGACGTTGCTTGTGCTTTATATAGCCTAGTCTATGGGCCGGTGTAGAAAGTCGCGTTGCTGTGCCGCTGTGCACTGCTTCGGTTATGAGCCCTGCAGCTCTAGTGTGAGGAGGAAGAGCAGCGCTCGCTACTCGGCTCTCAGGCGCTCGGTTGTAATGCGACGGCGCGACCTGATGTGCGAGATGCTTTTGCGGAGCTTCTTTAAAACAGTTATTCCTCTAATGACCAGTAAAAGTAGCAAGATTTATCCCTGGTCGCCTGCTTTGACCATTTAATTCGCTCAGGTTACAGCAATCTTTCTGAATAGGTCCATGACAGCAATGCTGTTGTATGCTAACCGTTAGCTCTAATCAAAACACAGACATGCCTGCAAGGTGACGTCGCATGACGTGAGTACGTCATTTTGCGCATGCGCAGGAATCGATCAAAAATAATCGAAATTTTCATATAACAATTCTAAATTTAGCACCGGTTCCGATGCCCATCCCTAGTCACTAGGCTTGACGAACGTTTGTCTTTTTACGGCCAAGCTGGTGCAACCAGCCCCTGTAGTGTACTGTATTAGCCAACAGCAGCGCGAGCCGCTAAGCTAGTTAGCATTAGCGGCATGCTTCAGTGTTCATCACAACATATCAATTAAAAACCACAGATGCATGCAACCATAATTATCTTAAATTCTTACCTGCTGCTGGTGTCGTGCTGCGCATTGCTCGTGATGAGCCCGTAATAATTTGATCCGTCTTTTAAATCTCTCTGTCGCTGCTGCCATGTTCACTGCTGCCATCACGCCATCCAGAAGACGACTATGGCTATGGCTGTGGCTCTGGGTGGGAGATGGGGGATGGGCAGTGCGCAGTGCGCATGTGCAATACGCGCGCGAGCCGCGGTGTCCTTTGAAGCAGATGGCCCATCAATTAACACTCTGCAGAGGACCACACAATATTCACCACTTCTCAATTGTGACTCAGTGTAGTTTTAAAGGGTAGTAAAACTCCAGTAAACTGCACAGTAGAAAATTGTTAGCTCTTTCTACTTGACCAAAGTTTCACTATACAAGTGGTGGACACTAACTAAGTACTTTTACTTTAGTTTTAAGTATTTTTAACCAATTATACTAGTATTTCCATTCAATGCGACTTTTGTCATTTTAATTTTACATGTTATGCTTTTAACACTTATACTCTATTTAGTACACTTTTATATGTTTATTAACTTCATATTCTTGAGCTTTGTCACCATACTAAGAGCGCACCACTGCCCTGTTAACTGATGCCATCACGCCATCCAGATGACTCTCTCTGGCTGTGGCTCTGAGTGGGGGATGGGGGATGGGCAGTGCGCAGGTGCAATACGCACGCGAGCCGCGGTGTCCTTTGAAGCCGATGGCCCATCAATTAACACTCTGCAGAGGACCACACAATATTCACCACTTCTCAATTGTGACTCAGTGTAGTTTTACAGGCTAGTAAAACTCCAGTAAACCGCACAGTAGAAAATTGTTAGCTCTCTCTACTTGACCAAAGTTTCACTATACAAGTGGTGGACACTAACTAAGTACTTTTACTTTAGTTTTAAGTATTTTTAACCAATTATACTAGTATTTCCATTCAATGCGACTTTTGTCATTTTAATTTTACATGTTATGCTTTTAACACTTATACTCTATTTAGTACACTTTTATATGTTTATTAACTTAATATTCTTGAGCTTTGTCACCATATTAAGAGCGCACTATGAACACCATGCATAGAGAGTAGCACATATTTAGCTTATCACTTGGTTTACATAATGGTCAGGCAACTTTTGAGAACTCTGCCTGCACCATAGCAACTCCTTAGCAACGAAACTTCTCAAGTTATACCTGCCATCAGAAACCAGCTTGGAAAGGTGTCAGGGGCAAGACACAGCCAGCCTCCAACACACAGTCAAACAATCAGAAATAATGTATTTGTTTCCATATAACACTATGTCCCACCATTTTAACTTCAGTCTTACTGGGGACGCTTTTTGAGAGCTCCATGTAGGCCGACATGTTTCTGCTCACTCAATTTAGATAATTAACCTTTAAGCTTTGAAATAAATCTTCTACTTGTTTTTCCTTCTAGACCTCTGGTTAAAAGAACACAAAAATATTTTTCCTAACACTTTATACTTACAATCCTCTACATTTTAGAGGGAAATACTGTAGGCTACTTTCTAAACCTTTGCTCTTTATTGACATAGGCCTAAATCATCTAGATGCAGTGTAGTTAGTTTGGCTGTACTAAATATTTGATAGATTCAATAGATTGAATCTAATAAATAGTACCCTCAAGTTGTTGACTAAATTAGCCTATGTATTAATGTTTCCATTCATGGACACAAGCAAGCCCAGGCCTAGATTCAGAGAGCACCTTGGAAGCCCATTATATAAAATGAAGCTATTTGTTTTTAGTGGTAATAGTGACCAAAATGAGTCAACATCACACAGTAGTGCTGACAACCATAGGGCACATGCTTGTCAAATCCTTTATTGTAGAGATTGGGTGTTAACGGGTAAGGCATAACTATGTCAGTCTGTGTAACCTGTTGTGTCTCTGGAGGAGTCAAGCTCATAACAGGCATTTGATGTGCTGAGGACTGAGATTGAATTGGGAATCTAACTTATTTTATGAAGCATTGGCAATCGGTAAAAAAACATTCAGCCCTCTTTACTGCTTTTTCTGCCTGCTGTAGTGTTGTTTTGGCAAGATCTACACTTATTTCTGCTTGTTTCATAAATGCAGAGAAATCAGTTGTCTTTGGTGGAGAGCTATCATAACTTGCGAACATGCCTTTTCCTGCATAACAGCTGACCAATCTATGAACCTGTCTAATCATTTCTTTACCTTGCCTTTTAGGTACTTTTGTTTGCCATCTCTGAAATGTTCCTGCTAATACCAGCCCAAGGGAACATGATTTACAGTCCTTTCATCCATCCAGAATTTTATGCAACATATTTAATACAATCTTTTCTAACGACCATGCACATAGAAAATTGTGAACATGACATATACATTGCCCTTATGACACTTTAAACTACAATAGCAAAGTTGTGATTATACTGTTACAAGAAAAAAGTATAAAAAATATGCATATTTGACATTATCGT
This sequence comes from Ammodytes marinus, assembly GCF_949987685.1. Classification (NCBI taxonomy): domain Eukaryota; kingdom Metazoa; phylum Chordata; class Actinopteri; order Uranoscopiformes; family Ammodytidae; genus Ammodytes; species Ammodytes marinus. The sequence goes on from NW_027648100.1 coordinate 158,826, forward strand.
CGGGTAAATGGTAATGTATAATTGCATATTATGACTTTGATCGAGAAAAAAAGCAACCGCATAGGTATTAACTGGGCTATTGTAGTGTTTTAACCCGTATTCACACCAAAGATATTAGCAGGCCTCTTCACATGCTGCTTTATTCACATACTTCCGGTAAGCCTACAACCACGCATGACCTTGGACAATCTCTCATGGAAACTTAAAACTCTTTTCGACAAAACTTGAGTCTGTGAATTTTGAGTGTGGCTGATATGACTCTGTCCTCTGACTGCAGTGTCTCTCAGCTGTCTGTCCCTGCTCTGAACACCCTAAAAGGGAAAAAAGTCACAATGCCACATGCCACTTACTACAAGCAAGCGATCCCATTTTTCCAATTTTTTTGTGAAATCTTGTGAAACATCTACTGTTATATTTTGCTTTACCTTACTGAATCTATTGGTCTATTCCTGTCTCTCCCTCTCTTTGTTGTAACAGACAACGTTACATGAGGCCTAATGTACAATATCAGCATTTAACTTACCCATTACAAAAGCGAAAAAAATATATGTTATTTTATCATACAGAATGAAGACTTTTAACAACTGACTTGCAGATATGCTCATCATGCACTGTCAACTCATACTCTAACCCAAACCCTTTATACATTTTAAAACCTCTCATCTTGTCTCTGCTGTGCTGCTGCATTGCTGCTCTAAAACATACAAAATGGCTTCAGTGATGCATCTAATGCCTCGTTTACACCTAGTAGAGCGGGTCGGGTCGGAGCGGCTCAGAGCGGGACAGCTCACTTTTAAGATTCTAGGTGGTGTTTAGGCTGAACTGCGATAGCCCCCGCCAGAATGTGGGTCAAACTATCGGGCTGTGGAACAATTGTGGTCAAGCCAGCAGTCTCTCGTTTTTTGCTCGGTCAAACCAGCCGCTTCTTTATTTATTCCCCCGTTTTGTGAGCGTATTATGACGATAGGCCTAAATGTACAGAGAAGGCCCGGTGCAACCAATAGTGACAGTGACCGAACAGCGCTGGCTGCGGCAGAAACGTGACATCGTAGAAGTTTTATATAGGCCTACTATCTATGAGTGAGACACAGTGTAGCCTTTATAGGTCTGTGAGTGTAGCCCACGGATTAATTTAACAACGAGGAAAAACACCACACAGTAAACAGTGCTGCGCTCACATTTTTCGCCAAAGCACAAGACTCTCTTCACTCTTACCGAGGTGACTACACTGTGGAAATTATTATTTCAACCAATAAACGCATGGCATTTGTACCTCCGCCTTGTCGGCACCCTTTCAGGCGGCCCTAATATCCGTACCCTACCCAACTTTTGGCAAATGGAAAGCCAAAATACACATACCAACCCACTCCGACCCGACCCGCTCTACTCGGTGGAAACGAGGCATAAGGTAGGCTAGGGCTCAGTATAAAGTTATAGTTACAGTATAAAGATTGCCTATTGTAGAATTAAACAGGAAAAAATCCACTTATTGGTCACTATGTATAGCATTTGTGCAGAACACTAGTGGGGTTTTCTAGTACAGCTGATAACCTAATCATAATTTGACCCAAACCTTATAGTACTTTGGAAATAATTCAATTATAATTGAGAATGTATCTGCAAATCAACTGCTGTGCACCGTGTTCCCCCTTCACACTGTGATAATCAGAAACAACAGCAAGTGATGAGCTCAGAACTCAGGAAGACAGTGAAAAAAGTTAGGAATAACTTTGGTAATACTGTGTGAGCAAGACAGAGGGGCCTGTGTTCTCTGACTGTTTAAGGATGCTTGATTTGTTAACAGAAATGTGCAGCTGTTAGCTGATAATGTTAACCGTGAATTGTCAATAAAGAACTGCTAATTGTTAGCCGCTAACATTGACAATGACACACTGATTTAAAAAGACAAATGCGAGCCATTTTCCACTACAGTGATCACTGGCTCCAGTGTTGGTACAATGAAACGTGATTTGTGTAGCTAAATATATGGATTTAGCTGATGTATTTAAGTGTTTTGAAATGATGCTGTTTGCAGAGTCTGGCAACCTACAAATACATGAAATTACTTGCATGTGGTTACTTTTAACACAGTTGAACGGTCATAGTTAGGTTTTTGCCACCACTGAGTAATTTCTTACTAGAGATGGGATAAACAGTTCTCTTGACTGAAATGCAATCCTCGAATGCAACTTCATTGTCCAACAGTGCAACTGAATGCACCAAGAATGTTAGTTTGATCTTTTGATTGGTGCCATGCATTTGGTTTGGATTTGAAGAGAAGCTTTGAAACGTTTGCCGAAGGAGAAGACGAGCAGTATGCACCTTTGAGGTAAGAAGACTATATTAGTTTTGATATGCAATAAGTTTGGCTAACACCTTTGCAAACTACTGTTAAAATGTTCTTGCTTCCATTTGCATGGAAAATTTTGTGTGGTTTGAGGAATAAAGAGAACAAATTAGTCTGTCTTCCTACTATGAATTGTCTGAAGCATGAAGGCATGTTTTTCAAACTGAAAATGTGGTAATTAAAGCTAACTTCAGCTAATGAACATGTCTGTCTTTTCTTTAGCTAAGCCAGACGTACAGTAAAGTACGGTTATCCATAATTAATAAATAATTAAATTAATAATATTACCCTTTGTGGTGTATTAACGATTATCAACATTTTCCGCTTAAACTCGCTTACAACACAGACTTTGATGAGCTACTGATGTGACACTAAGGTGTCATAGGCAGTGTTGGGAACTATACTTTAAAAAAGTAATTAGTTATAGTTACTTACTACTTTTTCCAAAAAGTAACTGAGTTAGTAACTGAATTACTTTATAATAGAAGTAACTAGTTACCAGGGAAAGTAACTATTTGCTTTAGCCTACTGTAAAAAAAAAGTTGCTATAGGCCTATGTCAAAGAAAAAATATTTTTCTGAGCAGTTTTCACAAGTCAGTTGAAATGAGTTGAACAGACAGGTAGAGCTACTTGTAGGCTACATAACTTTCACTATTTATTGCACATCAACAGACAGCAAGAGGTTTATCCTGCACTTCAAGTATTTTGTTCTCAACAAAAGTAGTAGAGGAAACTGCTGAATGTACCTTGCTGATCTGCTATCACTGGATTCACTTCAGGTGTGTCGGCTAAAACACCACTTAAGGCCAAAAACATCAGACTATGAAGCATGAGACGATGAGAGGAGGAGTAAGGATTTATCCTATGTTTATTTCCTTCTTTAACATGCACAGCAGCATACAGATCCCAGGAAAAGAACAATAGCAATATTCGGCTTGTGATGACACGCTGAACAGCTGTTGCAACCGGCGAATTACGGCCGTTTAATAACGTGCATAAATTATAATTTATAGACGTCGAGAAACTCCATGCACTTACTCACAAGGGCGATGCAAACAAACTCAGGGAGAGCACGTTTCAACCGTGAATTGATAGGTGGTTACTGCGGCAACGTGCACGCTCACACAACAGAGAGAGAAAGAAAAATAAACTTCACTAAACAGGCGCTCCGGCTGACTGACGTGACGGCGCTAACTGACAGTTATAATGTCATCCACACTGAATAAAACACAACTTAAAACACTATAACAATCGCTTATCTCGTTGTTAACCTACCGTTCTCCTTACTAGCAGTGTGTGTAGTATGGAGCCAGGGGTGCGTTCGGATTAGTTCGGAGTCTTAACACAGTTCAAACAAAGCAGGGCATTCTCACCCTGGAACAGAGATAATATGTCAGTTATCATAGGAGATAAAGATACTGAGTCCAATTTAATCGGCCGATTATAGCACATCTCCGAAAAATCGGCAAAATGGCCGCCGATTTTTTGCCTTTTTTTATTATTTTTTTATTTAAGCAATCATGTTGAGTGAGATAGGTACCGGAGGTAGCATTATAGCCGCAGCAGGTGTGTTGTAATACATTGGATTCATTCACACTTGACAGTTCCCCCTGACACCAATAGCAGAGTCATTGGTCATCTCTTGACTGTTAATAGTAGTTGATATTACTATAGTTATTATATAGAATTTATATAGTGCTTTATTGGAGGTCATTCAAAGACACTTAACATCAAACATATAGAAAATCATACTTATAGAAAAAGAAAAGAAAATACAGACAAATTACAGATAAGGTTTGGAGTGGAGTCAGGTGTAATTATGCTTTCTTAAGGAGGTGAGTTTTGAGTTGACTTTTGAATGGGTTTATTTAATCTGAGATGCTGATCTTTGGAGGGAGGGAGTTCCAGAGGGTTGGGTGCAGTTCCATAAAGTGCTTAATGTCTGAGTTTAAAAATGCGTCATTTCACTTTAGACATATTTGTAACACTTTATTTTTTTTAAGATAATAATGATGCATATTTCAATAAATAAAAAGCTCCTGTACACCTATCAACAGTAACAAGTATTTATATACATTTAAGGGTTCAAACAAGTATTTTTTAAAATATATATTCATGGGATTTCTTAAAAAAAGAATCGGCATCGGCACCCAAAAATGCATATCGGTCGGGCCCTAGTAAAAATATGCAAAATATTTGATTATGTACAATAGTTATATCAGCTGCCTCCCCGAATGCTATTATTTATGTTGTGCAATAACAAAAAGAAAGGTTTTGGACTACATTAACAGAATGGAGTTTTCCTCCTTAAAGTCTGTCTTCATCACAAAGTAGAGAGTGCTTTATATATTTAAAGTACAATGCATTATTTTATGGATGTTTTTACATACACTAAGCCAGCATGTCAACTCTCATTCTTATTGTTTCCAAACAGGTTTAACAAGGACATTGAGTTCATGATTGGCCACAAGCCCAATATTTTCTGGCAGGTGACATGGAGGGTGATTATTCCACTCATTATGGTCTTCATCTCGATTTTCTACTTTGTCACCCAAATCTCCAAGAGTCTCTCCTACTTTGTGTGGGACCAGGACACGGTAAGTGTGCTCTTTGTAGTATTTTTTAGCCTGAAGACCATTTTAAATGTGGTGTTGGGATCATGACTGATGGAGAATCATTCCAGGACATAATTTGTGTTGTGCATTGTTGTGAATTGTAACGTTTTATTTGACTCTCACCATAGGAGAGCTTCCCTAAGGACGTCCATATCCTTCCTGGATTTTCATCATCATCTCTAGTCTGGGTGGAATTCCCTGTTCATCAATCCCAGGAAGGGCCCTCTTCAAGTATTTTTTCAGGAGAAGGGGTTTTATTGTTGTTAGTGTATTATGTGTATGTTCATCCAGGGAGTGGAAGGAACAAGGCTGGCCTTCATTGTGTTTACAGAAACCATCACCAAAATAAATGCCTGGTTCTCCAATCTGGTCTGTCGTCTTTTTAAAAAATGGCCCCATGTAGGACTAACTGGTAACCTGGAGTAATGACTGATGTGTTCAGCAATCAGGTGAAGGAGAAGGGAGTGTCTCCCGCACAGTGCCAACAGGTTCCCGCTGCGCTTTGCATGACATACGTGTTTTTATTTTGCTTCCCATGTTAACACGACCGTCAATACAACCCCCGTGTCAGTATGGAGCTGAGCTGCGCCAAACTGACACTCAACTGACACACAGCTAAATCAGCTGTGTGTCAGCTTGAGCCTATTCTTCTTGTGAGCCGCACGTCCAGCAGCAAAAATACAGTAATAAAATTATGTTTCACATCGTAGGCTAGCCTACATGCCACATTACGGTGCATTGACATAGGCTTACATATCATAACCATATGAAACAACAATAATTTGATGTTTTCTACTTCATTTAGGCTAGATGTAGGCCTATTTCTTTATAATTTTTAACTCCATATTATATTAATGATATATTTCGCAGTTTTCACTTTGTGCTTCCTGCTTCTCTCCACCCCAGAATGTCTGTCCAATGAATGAATGACCTCAGATCACGTGTGGTTTTGCTTCATAATGCTGGTTCACTTGCAAAAGGGGCAATATGAAAGTGGCCCACACCAAACAAAAAAAATCTCAATTATATTTGGTCTGGACCAAAGCAAGTGAACTTGCGGACTTTCCCAGTGTGAGTGCACCCTTAGGGCCTGTGTCCACCAAACACGCTTTTAAAAGGCGGAGCGCTCCGTGCGCTGCTTTCAGCGCGCCCTGTGTGTGCACCAATGGCTGGTTGAGCAGCACTTTTCTTCAAAAGTTCAACTGTTTTTAACAAAAAGTGCTCGGAGCGCTCCGCATAAAAGCGCAAGGCGCAGGGAGCGTTAAACCGCCGCGGGTGCTTTTTAAAAAGGCGCACTGCATGCGCGTCCTGCCATAGAGAATCCATTGCAAACAGGCACTCCGCCTTTTAAAAGCGTGTTTGGTGGACACAGGCCCTTAGACTGATAAGTATACGGAACCCTATGATGTTTATAGTATTCAGCTGAGCACTGGATGCTACAAGTACAGAATATTATTTTATATTTTACGTGTTAAAATGGTCAGTGAACATTCTAAGAAGTGGGAATTGACAGGGTTGTAAATAGTGCTATTCTTGCTTAATATACAATAAACGGATTCTAGTAGTTCACTAAAATCCGTCCATTAAAAAAATGCATTTACCGGCTCGTTCAGTGCTTAGCTGGAGCCCTGATATTCACAACATTGTCACATGTTTTATTAACTGGTGGGAAAATGTTAAAACTATGGCAAATCTATCTTTCTAAACTGGAAAACAGCACTAAATGATTCCATTAACATAAGATAACCACAAGATCTATAATTATATAAATGCACAAATGTTGAACTTTTTTCAAAGCACAAAGCTGAGAACTGTAATGAGCGTACAAAATGAAACAAATCCGAATTCTATTAAATTCTCATGAGATTAGAGGCCCAAAATGTAATAATTAGGTAACAACAATTCTATTAGAAGATAATAAACACATTCTTATGACAAAAATGGCACTCAGTCACATAGAAAAGTTCACACACTGAAAAACCAGTGCGGATGGGGACTTAGTTCATATACTGTAATACCAGGTTTGGCCACCAGGATTGCTCTAAACAACACACAGTTTCCAAAAAAACAGCCTGCTGGGGACTTTACCCACACACTGCAATACCAGGCCCAGCCTACGGGATTGCTGTAGAGCACACACAAAGTCTTAAAATCCTGCCCCCTGGGGTCCCTTCAGGAAACTTCACCAGCCATATCAGAAAGTCATTTCCTATCAAGTGGATGGGTTCGCACCGTGGGGACCACGTTTTTGTCCCCATGGTGTTTCATGGTCCCCATGGTGTTGGTGTGTATTCAGGTCAATGTCCCCACCGTGATAGATAAACGAAAGCACACACACACACACACACACACACACACACACACACACACACACACACACACACACACACACACACACACACACAGGCCCTTCAACCCATTATAGGCTATTTATCTAGCTGGACATCTAATGGGGAGCTCTTCTTTCCCTCTCCTAGCGCAATGATGCTATCGCTAAAAGGCTTGGTTAAGACTTGGACTGCCTGTAGGCCTGTCTGTGTGTGTGTGTGTGTGTGTGTGTGTGTGTGTGTGTTTGTGTGTGTGTGTGTGTGTGTGTGTGTGTGTGTGTGTGTCTGTGTGTGTGTGTGTCTATCCTAGCCGGCTTTGTTCAACTGTCACAATGACCAATGACGTCGCAGCGTTGCTTGAATCATGGCGGCGACCCCTTTAGATCACATCTGATGTCAAGCCAAACGACACACACACACACACACACACACACACACACACACACACACACTCACACACACACACACACACACACACACACACACACACACACACACACACACACACACACACACACACACACACACGTTTGTATGGCTATACTTGCGAGGACACTCATTGACATACTACATTCCCTAGCCCCTTACCCTAACCCT
>NW_027648099.1:12500-17500 GCF_949987685.1 Ammodytes marinus
TACAGTCAGCCTCCCTCTGATTGGTCCATGCAGTCAGCTGGCCTCTGATTGGTCCATCAGCCTTCCTCATGTCATGTGATCAGACCATTAGGATCCTTCACCCAGCGCTCACTGAACTGTTTCATTTATCTGCTTAAAGGTGCAGTGTGTAATATGACATCATCAAGAAAGTTCTACAAAGTTCTAGAATGCAACACTCCCTGGGTAACCCCACCCCTTTAGAATAATAACAGAAGCTACAGTGGCCTTCAAGGACAAGAACAATTCTAAATTTTAAACAATGCACCTGATGACATTCCAACTATGACACTTTCAAGATGGCGGCACTAGGCCTTGGTCCAAGATATGCAGAAATATGGACATATATGAGACCCTTTCTAAGGGGTTAAAATAATAATTAAAAAAAAAAAAGCTATTATGCACTAAATTAAACGTACTTATGGAAATTATAATTATTTTCTACAAAATCTGCTAGGAAATAAAACCCAAAGTTCTACACACTGCAGGTTTAAAGCTGCTGCCGAGTGCATCCACATACTACTGTTATGCTTGTGTAAATGGTAAATGGACTCCACTTATAAAGCTCTTTTCCCTGGTTTTTCACAGACCCAAAGCGCTTTACATTGTTTTGTTCACATTCACCCATTCACACACACATTCATACACCGATAGCAGCAGCAGCTACCACGCAGGGTGCAAGCTAACTATCAGGAGACATTTAGGGTTCAGTGTCTCTTTGCCCACACACACACACGCACACACACACACACGCACACACGCACACACGCACACACGCGCACACGCGCACACACGCACACACGCACACACGCACACACGCACACACGCACACACGCACACACGCACACACGCACACACGCACACACGCACACACGCACACACGCACACACACACACACACACACACACACACACACACACACTTGGACATGTGGCGGGGAGACGGGGGATCCAACCAGCGACCCTGTAACCCAGTGGACGACCGCCCTACACACTTCACCACAGAGAGTGCTCCCTGACAGTAACATCTGACCACTGAAGCTGCTGCTGGAATCAACAGGACTCAATATGACGCACTACACCTTTAACCTTAAAGGGACTGATGGTGACTTTCTAACATCAGTACACTCAGTAGCGTCAGGATGAATTCACAAATGTTTCTAAGAGGTTTCTAATATACAGTTAACATGGAGCTCCTGCCATTGAGTCATGCTAGACTGTAGACTGTGGACACAAAGAAGTTGTAGAAAAGTCGCAAATAAGTTGGAAAAAAGTTGAAAAATTCTCAAAAAAAATTAATGTTTTTTGGACTTGTTTGCTATTGAGTAATTCCTGTGATGTCATAGTAACAGCTGTTCAGTGAGCGCTGCGTGGTGACATCACGGTGACATCGTGGCCTTGTTGTCATGGTTTCTTACGTGTCAGACAGAATGACGGTTCTAGTGCCTGATTGACAGACGAGGCAGCAGGCCACAGGAGTCTGTCCCTCAACCCAGCACACTGAGGAGGAGTCTACTGCGCAGCGAGACAGGTCCGCCATGATGAAGCTAGACAGGCAGGGGGGCAGACAGACAGGAGGGCAGACAGACAGGGGGGCAGACAGACAGGGGGGCAGACAGACAGGCAGAAAGGGGGCGGGGGGGGCAAGCAGACAGGCAGACAGACAGGCAGACAGACAGGCAGACAGACAGGCAGACGGGGGGGGGGGTAGACAGACAGGGGGGCAGGAAGACAGGCACACAGGGGCAGACAGGGGGGGCAGACAGACAGGCAGGCAGGCATACAGACAGATAGACACACAGGGGCACGCACACACACACAGACACAGACAGACAGACACACAGACACACAGACAGATAGACACACAGACACACACACACACACACACACACACACACACACACACACACACACACACACACACACACCTGTTCATATGCAGAATGGTGCGACTGCCCGTGCTCACGTTGCAGATGACCGTAGATGTCGGGTGGTCGCACTGAGCGTGTGCGGTAACCATGGAAACGTCGATGTGGAACTTCTGAAAATCCTCCAAAATAAAACTAGACAGGAAACCGTTTACATGTTCTCTGAGCTACAAAATAAAACAACAGTCACTCATAACTAATCCCTAAGGTACTGAATATCTCCTCATGATCCACTACCTGTCTGTACTGAGTGAATATCTCCTCATGATCCACTACCTGTCTGTACTGTGTGAATATCTCCTCATGATCCACTACCTGTCTGTACTGAGTGAATATCTCCTCATGATCCACTACCTGTCTGTACTGAGTGAATATCTCCTCATGATCCACTACCTGTCTGTACTGAGTGAATATCTCCTCATGATCCACTACCTGTCTGTACTGAGTGAATATCTCCTCATGATCACTACCTGTCTGTACTGACTGACTATCTCCTCATGATCCACTACCTGTCTGTACTGTGTGAATATCTCCTCATGATCCACTACCTGTCTGTACTGAGTGAATATCTCCTCATGATCCACTACCTGTCTGTACTGTGTGAATATCTCCTCATGATCCACTACCTGTCTGTACTGTGTGAATATCTCCTCATGATCCACTACCTGTCTGTACTGAGTGAATATCTCCTCATGATCCACTACCTGTCTGTACTGTGTGAATATCTCCTCATGATCCACTACCTGTCTGTACTGAGTGAATATCTCCTCATGATCCACTACCTGTCTGTACTGTGTGAATATCTCCTCATGATCCACTACCTGTCTGTACTGAGTGTGAGATGAAAAAACACCCAGTGTTTTTTTTTAATTTTATTTAACCTTTATTTTTCCAGATAAAACATTAAGAACAGTTTCTCATTTACAATATTGATCTGGTCCAAGAGGCCCCACTAGGAGTAAAGGCACAAATAACAAATACACAAGCGTGACTCACTTAGACTAATATAAAACGGATGTACAAATGCACAGCCTACAGTAACAAAATAGAAAACACTAAAGCACTAAAAACTAGTCGGGACGGGCGTAGAGGTCTGGACAGGGTGTGATAAATAAGAAATACAAAAATAAAACGGATGTATGCGTGTGTGCGTGCGAGCATGTGTATGTGTATGCGAGCATGTGTATGTGCCTGGGTGAAAAAAAAATAAAATAATAAAAAATACACAGCCTAGGTTCTGTAAACTGGTGTGTAAACAAAGGGCCCACCGTAGATAACAACCTGCCTGTTTACAGAGCCTAGGCTGTGTATTAACACTGGGTTTTGCTTTCAGCACAGGTAGTGGATCATGAGGAGATATTCACTGATTTTGACAACAAGCGTTCTCCAGAATCACTGACTACACCTTTAATAAATCAATTGATCAATTTATTTATAATTATTATTATTGCCTAACTTTTTCCAGCTGCTCAATGCTCCAGATGCACAGAAGTTTAGCTTGCTCTGGTATGCCATTCAATTTAACAAAGACTTTGCAGTTGTTATGGCTGTCTTGATAGATGTATGGATAGATAGATAGATAGATAGATAGATAGATAGATAGATAGATAGATAGATAGATAGATAGATAGATAGATAGATAGATAGATAGATAGATAGATAGATAGATAGATAGATAGATAGATAGATAGATAGATAGATAGATAACTCACTCGGCGACGGGTCCGTGGGCCAGTGAGCCCATGAAAGCAGCTTGAGCTCCGAGCAGAGACAGAACGGTGCAGGAGTTAGAGGCATTACCCCCCCGCTGCCACCGCTGAGACACACACCTGGACACAGACACACACACACACACACACACACACACACACACACACACACACACACACACACACACACACACACACAGGGACAGACACACACACACAGGGACAGACACACACACACACACACACACACACACACACACAGGGACAGACACACACACAGGGACAGACACACACACACACACACACACACAGGGACAGACACACACACACACAGGGACAGACACACACACACACACACACACACACACAGACAGACACAGACACAGACACAGACACACACACACACACACACACACACACACACACACACACACACACACACACACACACACACACACACACACACACACACACACACACACACACACAGGGACAGACACACACACACACACACACACATTAATGCACTAGTCATAATCATCTAAGCATTAGGCCTTTAGAACTAGAGTCACTTTAAACCTGCAGTGTGTAGAATTTTGTGTTTTATTTCCTATCAGATTTTGTAGAAAGTAATTATAATATCCATAAGTACATTTAATTTAGTGCATAATAGCTGATTTTTTTTTTTTTTTATCATTACTTTTTCCCTTAGAAAGGGTCTCGTATATGTCCATATTTCTGCATATTTTGGACCAAGGCCTAGTGCCGCCATCTTGAAAGTGTCATAGTTGGAATGTCATCAGGTGCATTGTTTAAAATTTAGAATTGTTCTTGTCCTTGAAGGCCACTGTAGCTTCTGTTATTATTCTAAAGGGTTGGGGTTACCCAGGGAGCGTTGCATTCTAGAACTTTGTAGAACTTTCTTGATGATGTCATATTACACACTGCACCTTTAAGAACAGTTTCCTGATTACACTTGTACTGAGGAAACGTTTGAAATGCAGGACATGTTTACAGTTTGGTTTGTGAACTTTTTCAGATCATTCTGTTTGACTTTGTAATGCTTCTTTGCAACGAGCACAGACACAAAGTGTTTGTACTCTTGCTTCCTCATCCACTGCTGTGTGCTAGCCGGCTGTCAGTGGTTAGCCTGTGTGTGTGTGTGTGTGTGTGTGTGTGTGTGTGTGTGTGTGTGTGTGTGTGTGTGTGTGTGTGTGTGTGTTCCTGTCGCTTACCGGGTGTCCGTGTCTTCTTCGGGGTATTTCTCCACTACGCTGATAATGTCCAGACAGACCAACCCGACGCACAGGATCCTTTTGCTCTGCGCCATGTTTCACTGTGCGGAC
>NW_027648099.1:22500-25222 GCF_949987685.1 Ammodytes marinus
GGCAGGCAGCACAACCTGACCTCTGAGAACGTCAGGGCCATACTGCACGTAAGACAGACAGGCAGACAGACAGACAGGCAGGCAGACAGACAGACAGGCAGGGAGAGAGACAGACAACACAACCTGACCTCTGAGAACGTCAGGGCCATACTGCACGTAAGACAGACAGACAGACAGGCAGACAGACAGACAGACAGACAGACAGGCAGGCAGACAGGCAGGCAGACAGCACAACCTGACCTCTGAGAACGTCAGGGCCATACTGCACGTAAGACAGACAGGCAGACAGACAGACAGGCAGGCAGGCAGGGAGACAGCACAACCTGACCTCTGAGAACGTCAGGGCCATACTGCACGTAAGACAGACAGGCAGGCAGACAGACAGACAGCACAACCTGACCTCTGAGAACGTCAGGGCCATACTGCACGTAAGACAGACAGACAGGCAGGCAGACAGACAGGCAGGCAGGGAGACAGACAGACAGGCAGCACAACCTGACCTCTGAGAACGTCAGGGCCATACTGCACGTAAGATAGACAGGCAGGCAGACAGACAGGCACAACCTGACCTCTGAGAACGTCAGAGCCATACTGCACGTAAGACAGACAGGCAGACAGGCAGACAGACAGGCAGACAGACAGGCAGGCAGACAGACAGACAGACAGACAGGCAGACAGACAGGCAGACAGCACAACCTGACCTCTGAGAACGTCAGGGCCATACTGCACGTAAGACAGACAGGCAGACAGACAGGCAGGCAGACAGACAGACAGGCAGGCAGACAGACAGACAGGCAGACAGACAGACAGACAGACAGACAGACAGACAGACAGACAGACAGACAGACAGACAGGCAGGGAGACAGACAACACAACCTGACCTCTGAGAACGTCAGGGCCATACTGCACGTAAGACAGACAGGCCATACTGCACGTAAGACAGACAGGCAGGCAGGCAGAGAGACAGACAGGCAGGCAGGCAGACAGACAGACAGACAGACAGACAGGCAGACAGACAGGCAGACAGACAGGCAGACAGACAGGCAGGCAGACAGACAGACAGGCAGGCAGGCAGCACAACCTGACCTCTGAGAACGTCAGGGCCATACTGCACGTAAGACAGACAGGCAGACAGACAGACAGGCAGGCAGACAGACAGACAGGCAGGGAGAGAGACAGACAACACAACCTGACCTCTGAGAACGTCAGGGCCATACTGCACGTAAGACAGACAGGCAGACAGACAGACAGGCAGACAGACAGGCAGACAGACAGACAGGCAGACAGACAGACAGACAGACAGACAGACAGACAGACAGACAGACAGACAGACAGGCAGGGAGAGAGACAGACAACACAACCTGACCTCTGAGAACGTCAGGGCCATACTGCACGTAAGACAGACAGGCCATACTGCACGTAAGACAGACAGGCAGGCAGGCAGAGAGACAGACAGGCAGGCAGACAGACAGACAGACAGGCAGACAGGCAGGCAGACAGACAGGCAGACAGACAGGCAGGCAGACAGACAGACAGGCAGGCAGGCAGCACAACCTGACCTCTGAGAACGTCAGGGCCATACTGCACGTAAGACAGACAGGCAGACAGACAGGCAGACAGACAGACAGACAGGCAGACAGACAGACAGACAGACAGGCAGACAGACAGGCAGACAGACAGACAGGCAGACAGACAGACAGACAGACAGACAGACAGGCAGACAGGCAGACAGACAGGCAGACAGACAGGCAGGCAGACAGGCAGACAGACAGACAGGCAGGCAGGCAGCACAACCTGACCTCTGAGAACGTCAGGGCCATACTGCACGTAAGACAGACAGGCAGACAGACAGACAGGCAGGCAGACAGACAGACAGGCAGGGAGAGAGACAGACAACACAACCTGACCTCTGAGAACGTCAGGGCCATACTGCACGTAAGACAGACAGACAGACAGGCAGACAGACAGACAGACAGACAGACAGACAGGCAGGCAGACAGGCAGGCAGACAGCACAACCTGACCTCTGAGAACGTCAGGGCCATACTGCACGTAAGACAGACAGGCAGACAGACAGACAGGCAGGCAGGCAGGGAGACAGCACAACCTGACCTCTGAGAACGTCAGGGCCATACTGCACGTAAGACAGACAGGCAGGCAGACAGACAGACAGCACAACCTGACCTCTGAGAACGTCAGGGCCATACTGCACGTAAGACAGACAGACAGGCAGGCAGACAGACAGGCAGGCAGGGAGACAGACAGACAGGCAGCACAACCTGACCTCTGAGAACGTCAGGGCCATACTGCACGTAAGATAGACAGGCAGGCAGACAGACAGGCACAACCTGACCTCTGAGAACGTCAGAGCCATACTGCACGTAAGACAGACAGGCAGACAGGCAGACAGACAGGCAGACAGACAGGCAGGCAGACAGACAGACAGACAGACAGGCAGACAGACAGGCAGACAGCACAACCTGACCTCTGAGAACGTCAGGGCCATACTGCACGTAAGACAGACAGGCAGACAGACAGGCAGGCAGACAGACAGACAGGCAGGCAGACAGACAGACAGGCAGACAGACAGACAGACAGACAGACAGACAGACAGACAGACAGACAGACAGACAGACAGACAGACAGACAGACAGACAGACAGACAGGCAGACAGACAGGCAGGGAGACAGACAACACAACCTGACCTCTGAGAACGTCAGGGC
>NW_027648099.1:47922-50422 GCF_949987685.1 Ammodytes marinus
TATGTTAAAGGTGGAGTCAGTAATTCTGGAGAACGCTTCTAGTCTAAATCAGTGGATATCTCCTCCTGATCCACTACCTGTCTGTCTCCTCCTGATCCACTACCTGTCTGTCTCCTCATGATCCACTACCTGTCTGTCTCCTCCTGATCCACTACCTGTCTGTCTCCTCCTGATCCACTACCTGTCTGTCTCCTCCTGATCCACTACCTGTCTGTCTCCTCCTGATCCACTACCTGTCTGTCTCCTCCTGATCCACTACCTGTCTGTCTCCTCCTGATCCACTACCTGTCTGTCTCCTCCTGATCCACTACCTGTCTGTCTCCTCCTGATCCACTACCTGTCTGTCTCCTCCTGATCCACTACCTGTCTGTCTCCTCCTGATCCACTACCTGTCTGTCTCCTCCTGATCCACTACCTGTCTGTCTCCTCCTGATCCACTACCTGTCTGTCTCCTCCTGATCCACTACCTGTCTGTCTCCTCCTGATCCACTACCTGTCTGTCTCCTCCTGATCCACTACCTGTCTGTCTCCTCCTGATCCACTACCTGTCTGTCTCCTCCTGATCCACTACCTGTCTGTCTCCTCCTGATCCACTACCTGTCTGTCTCCTCCTGATCCACTACCTGTCTGTCTCCTCCTGATCCACTACCTGTCTGTCTCCTCCTGATCCACTACCTGTCTGTCTCCTCCTGATCCACTACCTGTCTGTCTCCTCCTGATCCACTACCTGTCTGTCTCCTCCTGATCCACTACCTGTCTGTCTCCTCCTGATCCACTACCTGTCTGTCTCCTCCTGATCCACTACCTGTCTGTCTCCTCATGATCCACTACCTGTCTGTACTGAGTGAATATCTCCTCATGATCCACTACCTGTCTGTACTGTGTGAATATCTCCTCCTGATCCACTACCTGTCTGTACTGTGTGAATATCTCCTCATGATCCACTACCTGTCTGTACTGTGTGAATATCTCCTCATGATCCACTACCTGTCTGTACTGTGTGAATATCTCAACAATATGTTAAAGGTGTAGTCAGTGATTCTGGAGAACGCTTCTTGTCTAAATCAGTGGATATCTCCTCATGATCCACTACTAAAGTTCAATAAAGACTTTAAAAAAAACAAAAAACCTCTCTAGTCTGTTAACGTCTGAACTGTTGGTTTAACCATGTTGGAAACAGGGCTGTACATCATTGGTTTCATCACCATACAACAGACAGTTTGACAGCCCCTCAAGATGTAACTTTGTGCCCCTCTGTCCCCCCTTCCCTCCCCCCTCCTCTCCCCCCTTCCCCCCCCCCTCCCCCCTCCTCTCCCCCCTCCCCCCTCCCCCCTTAGGATGAAGACGAAGAGGAAGTGATGTCATCTGCCTCTGAAGAATCTGTGCTGTCAGTTCCAGAGTTACAGTGAGTTTAGTTTACTAGGGACTCGTGGAAATATCACAACTAGTTCAAACACCAAATTAAACTGATAAAATAATCTACGTCACCACCACATGAACACACAGAGCAGTCCCCTCCCTCGTCCCTACGTCACCACCACATGAACACACACAGCAGTCCCCTCCCTCGTCCCTACGTCACCACCACATGAACACACACAGCAGTCCCCTCCCTCGTCCCTACGTCACCACCACATGAACACATAG
Source organism: Ammodytes marinus (assembly GCF_949987685.1). Taxonomy (NCBI): domain Eukaryota; kingdom Metazoa; phylum Chordata; class Actinopteri; order Uranoscopiformes; family Ammodytidae; genus Ammodytes; species Ammodytes marinus. The sequence goes on from NW_027648099.1 coordinate 49,570, forward strand.
AGCAGTCCCCTCCCTCGTCCCTACGTCACCACCACATGAACACACAGAGCAGTCCCCTCCCTCGTCCCTACGTCACCACCACATGAACACACAGAGCAGTCCCCTCCCTCGTCCCTACGTCACCACCACATGAACACACAGAGCAGTCCCCTCCCTCGTCCCTACGTCACCACATGAACACACAGCAGTCCCCTCCCTCGTCCCTACGTCACCACCACATGAACACACAGCAGTCCCCTCCCTCGTCCCTACGTCACCACCACATGAACACACAGCAGTCCCCTCCCTCGTCCCTACGTCACCACCACATGAACACACAGCAGTCCCCTCCCTCGACCCTACGTCACCACCACATGAACACACAGAGCAGTCCCCTCCCTCGTCCCTACGTCACCACCACATGAACACACAGAGCAGTCCCCTCCCTCGTCCCTACGTCACCACCACATGAACACACAGCAGTCCCCTCCCTCGTCCCTACGTCACCACCACATGAACACACAGAGCAGTCCCCTCCCTCGTCCCTACGTCACCACCACATGAACACACACAGCAGTCCCCTCCCTCGTCCCTACGTCACCACCACATGAACACACACAGCAGTCCCCTCCCTCGTCCCTACGTCACCACCACATGAACACACAGAGCAGTCCCCTCCCTCGTCCCTACGTCACCACCACATGAACACACAGCAGTCCCCTCCCTCGTCCCTACGTCACCACCACATGAACACACAGCAGTCCCCTCCCTCGTCCCTACGTCACCACCACATGAACACACAGAGCAGTCCCCTCCCTCGTCCCTACGTCACCACCACATGAACACACAGCCGTCTGCAGCCCCCTCCCTCGTC
>NW_027648099.1:57088-59588 GCF_949987685.1 Ammodytes marinus
GACAGACAGACAGACAGACAGACACACAGACACACAGACAGACACACAGACACACAGACACACAGAAACACAGACAGACAGACAGACAGACAGACACACAGACAGAAACACAGACAGACAGACAGACACAGACACACAGACAGAAACACAGACAGACACACAGACAGACACACAGACAGACACACAGACACACAGACAGACAGACAGACAGACAGACAGACAGACAGACAGACAGACAGACAGACAGACAGACAGACAGATAGACAGACAGACAGACAGTGGGTAGGGTCCACTAGCAGACAGACAAGACAGTGGGTAGGGTCCACTAACAGACAGACAGACAGATAGACAGACAGACAGACAGACAGACAGACAGACAGACAGACAGACAGTGGGGAGGGTCCACTAACAGACAGACAGACAGACAGACAGACAGACAGTGGGGAGGGTCCACTAACAGACAGACAGACAGACAGACAGACAGACAGACAGACAGACAGACAGACAGGCAGTGGGGAGGGTCCACTAACAGACAGACAGACAGACAGACAGATAGACAGACAGACAGACAGACAGACAGACAGACAGACAGACAGACAGGCAGTGGGGAGGGTCCACTAACAGACAGACAGACAGACAGATAGACAGACAGACAGACAGACAGACAGACAGACAGACAGACAGACAGTGGGGAGGGTCCGGTAGGTCTCACGTTGTTCTCTGTGTTGCAGAGAGGCGGACCGAGTGATTCTGACGACGTGTCAGCAGGAGGGAGCCAATCAGAAGACGTTCCAGTCCGTCTCTAATCTGCTCGGCAACAAGACGCCCGGCGAGGTGAGCGGCTCTGATTGGTCCACAGGATAACCGTGGGGCTTAAAAGCATTGCTCTGATTGGTCCACAGGATAACTGCGGGGCTTAAAAGCATTGCTCTGATTGGTCCACAGGATAACTGCGGGGCTTAAAAGCATTGCTCTGATTGGTCCACAGGATAACTGCGGGGCTTAAAAGCATTTACATAAAACATTTTATTTATTATTCTCAAGATAAGCCCTTTTGAACTTCCTTTACTAAGGTCTAACATTTTTTGATTGCCCTTATAAATATTTGGCGAGGGGTCGTTGGGTGGGGAGGGGTCGTTGGGTGGGGAGGGGTCGTTGGGTGGCGAGGGGTCGTTGGGTGGGGAGGGGTCGTTGGGTGGGGAGGGGTCGTTGGGTGGCGAGGGGTCGTTGGGTGCTACCAGCTGTTGTTACAGTGGATCAATGCGAGTTTACATGTTTTCTATGGACCTTTTTAAATTTATATCCTTCATTACTGTTTAATTTGAAGTGGCTTTAAAAAAGTTTGTCTGCCTGCCTGTCTGTCTGTCTGTCTGCCTGCCTGCCTGTGTCTGTCTGCCTGTCTGCCTGTGTCTGTCTGCCTGTCTGTGTCTGTCTGTCTGTCTGTCTGTCTGCCTGCCTGTCTGTCTGTCAGCCTGTCTGTGTCTGTCTGTCTGTCAGCCTGTCTGTCTGTGGTATTGATAAACTCTGAACCTGTCTGTAGTTGAAACATCCTTCCCCTTTCAATCCTCAGGTCTGCTGTGATTGGTCCATTAGATTCTAACCCCTCCCCTTTCCATCCTCATGTCTGCTGTGATTGGTTAAGCCTCTAACCCCTCCCCTTTCCATCCTCATGTCTGCTCTGATAGGTCCATTAGACTCTAACTCCTCCCCTTTCTCCCTCAGGTTTCTCGCAGGTTTCGTGACCTGATGCGTTTGTTTCGCACGGCGGCGCGTCACACGAGCAGCGAGGACGAGGCCACGCCCCCCGAGCCCTCAGCAGCCAATGAGAGAGAAGCACAGCTCTAACCAACCAATCAGAGAAAGGCAGCAGAAACAAGGCTTTTATTGTGAAAGGGTCATTAAAGGTCACAATGTAAATATGAAGATTCCACTTTATTTAAGACTTCTGTAAAAATATGTTGTTGGTTTTTTTTACAATAAAACTTTTTCAAAGTCTTTCTGTTGATTTAGAAGTTCACTTTCTTTCCCCTTTGAAATCTGTTCTGGTGCATTTTGGGTAATTTAAAAGGAATTCATTCGTTTCCCAACATTTCATGACCAAGGACATTTCACATTTGTCTCCGGAATTGCAGCCTCCACCTTTAAATCCTGCTCTAAGTAACGTGGGCTGGTCTATTAAACGCTGTGCTATGTTTGCGTTCCCGAATCGCATACTCTTTCTTTTTTCTATTCTACATACTACATCCGACGATAAAAAGAATCTAGTTAGGATGCAGTAGGCATACTATTGGGACATACTTTACTCTCTTATTTCATCATAACATTGCGCCTTGATCTTGCCTCTTGCTTTTATATCCGTCTCATCCCCGTTTGTTTTCATATGGAGGCTTCGTCGATGTGACGTCACTTCACGTGCGCACCGGATTGTGGGTCAGAATCGCCCAAATAGGATGCAGTTTTCAACACTAACAATCTTGGCCGCATGAAGTAGGACATCCGG
>NW_027648099.1:64588-69588 GCF_949987685.1 Ammodytes marinus
CCCCTGGCGGCTGTTATATTGCTCATTGTCAATAAATGTTAAAAAATAAATAAATAAATGTGCCAGAGCAGGGGGGAGTACTACGAGTTTAGATTAAGGGCTGAGCGAGGTCTGTTGAGTCTAAAGCCAGAGTTTTCAGTATCACGAAAGGTGGCTCTCTTTTTACCTGGCTAGATCACCGTGGTAACAGAGGCTGCACGGCTAACCTGCTCAGAGCAAAATGATGCAAATTCAGTCAATGTAGCTTGTGGTAGTTATTACCATACGTTTTAACTTAAAGCTGCAGTGTGTAGAATTTTGGGTTTTATTTCCTAGCAGATTTTGTAGAAAATAATTATAATATCCATAAGTACGTTTAATTTAGTGCATAATAGCTGAAAACATTTTTTAGAATTATAATTTTTTCCCTTAGAAAGGGTCTCATATATGTCCATATTTCTGCATATTTTGGACCAAGGCCTAGTGCCGCCATCTTGAAAGTGTCATAGTTGGAATGTCATCAGGTGCATTGTTTAAAATGTAGAATTGTTCTTGTCCTTGAAGGCCACTGTAGCTTCTGTTATTATTCTAAAGGGGTGGGGTTACCCAGGGAGCGTTGCATTTTAGAACTTTGTAGAACTTTCTTGATGATGTCATATTACACACTGCAGGTTTAAGTAAACGGATTGTTTGAATGTATTTGGGTCGATCATGTGAACGTGAGCAGACAGACAGGTTTGATGTAAACAATAATAGATTTTTACGGGGGCGCCCTTAGCTCAGTTGGTACGGCGTCCCCCCCATGGGCCCTTAGCTCAGTTGGTAGGGCGTCCCCCCCCCTCCATGGGCCCTTAGCTCAGTTGGTAGGGCGTCCCCCCCCCTCCATGGGCCCTTAGCTCAGTTGGTAGGGCGTCCCCCCCCCTCCATGGGCCCTTAGCTCAGTTGGTAGGGCGTCCCCCCCCCCCCATGGGCCCTTAGCTCAGTTGGTAGGGCGTCCCCCCCCCTCCATGGGCCTCGGCCAGCAGCAGACCCGGGTTTGATTCCAGCCCGCGGTCGTTCTCTGCATGTCACTCCCCTCTCTGCCCCATTTCAACTCTGTCTCTACACTATCAATAAAGCATAAAAATGCCCCAAAAAATATCTTAAAAAAAAAAGAATAATAATTTTATAACATGTTTTAACTAGTTTGGGACATGGCATAGATCCTGGTTTCAGGATACAGGGACAGAGACAATATTTATTATATCAATTCTCAGTTCAATATTTCACAACTCAAATCTTATGAGCATGAGACAGCTGTCAATCAAATACAATCTGAAAACGGAGCAGAATAGTCAGAACAGAGAAGCCAAAAGTAACATTCAATTAATGAGTGTCATGGAGGCACACACACACACACACACACACACACACACACACACACACACACACACACACACACACACACACACACACACACACACACACACACATAAACAAACACTCACACATAAACAAACACTCACACACACACACACACACTCATGTATAATATCTATCTGTAATACAGTAATAATCGGTGTTTCATATTTACCTTATCATGGAGGCACACACACACACACACGCACACACACACACACACACCCTCACACACACACGCGCGCGCACACACACACACACACACACACACACTCACTCACTCACTCACTCACTCTCACACACACACACACACACTCACTCACTCACTCACTCTCTCACACACACACACACACACACACACACACACACACACTCTCTCTCTCTAACACATACACCCACACAGCCACACACACACACACATAAACAAACACACACACACACACACACACATCCTCACTCACACACACACACACACACACACACACACACACACACACACACACTCATGTATAATATATTTCTATCTGTAGTAAACAGTAGTAATCGGTGTTTCGTGTTTACCGTATTTCTTCCTGCGCAGCCGCCGGAGCGGACAGTTGTTTCTGAGCCGCAGAAAACATTTCCGGTTCACAGGTAGATCCATTAGACACAAACACTTCAGTTTAAAACACCTGTAAACCCTGAACTAACCCCAAACACACCTTTACGTCACCCTAACGTCACCCTTACGTAACCCTGACGTCACCCCAACCCTCTGCCTGCAGACTCCATGGAGAAAAACACCATTTAAATGAACACTGCTTTTACTAGGCTAGCTACCCCGCGGACATTTTGGACACCGACAGACTGTTTACCTGTGTGTGTGTGTGTGTGTGTGTGTGTGTGTGTGTGTGTGTGTGTGTGTGTGTGTGTGTGTGTGTGTGTGTGTGTCTGCGGTCTGCTTACCTGCAACGCCTCACCTAAGCCTTCAAAATAAAAGCCCTGGCTGGAGTAAGGACAAATATTCGATTCATTTTCCTCCTCAATAACAGATGTAGAAGCTGAACACCTCAGTAGCATCTGAACTACCTTTTATTTTTTTTATTTTTTTTAAGATATTTTTTTGACATTTTTATGCTTTATTGATAGTGTAGAGACAGAGTTGAAATGGGGCAGAGAGGGGAGTGACATGCAGAGAACGACCGCGGGCTGGAATCGAACCCGTATCTGCTGCTGGCCGAGGCCCATGGGGGGGGGGGGGACGCCCTACCAACTGAGCTAAGGGCCCATGGGGGGGGACGCCCTACCAACTGAGCTAAGGGCCCATGGGGGGGGGACGCCCTACCAACTGAGCTAAGGGCCCATGGGGGGGGGGGGACGCCCTACCAACTGAGCTAAGGGCCCATGGGGGGGGGGACGCCCTACCAACTGAGCTAAGGGCCCATGGGGGGGGGGACGCCCTACCAACTGAGCTAAGGGCCCATGGGGGGGACGCCCTACCAACTGAGCTAAGGGCCCATGGGGGGGACGCCCTACCAACTGAGCTAAGGGCCCATGGGGGGGGGACGCCCTACCAACTGAGCTAAGGGCCCATGGGGGGGGGACGCCCTACCAACTGAGCTAAGGGCGCCCCATCTGAACTATCTTCACTGGCATTAAATCCTCCAGACAGCGAAAATAACCGTCATGTACTGAACAAGACTCTCTCTCTCCCCATGTTAACCCTATGTCTCTCTCTCTCTCCCCATGTTAACCCTATGTCTCTCTCTCTCTCTCCCCATGTTAACCCTATGTCTCTCTCTCTCCCCATGTTAACCCTATGTCTCTCTCTCTCTCTCCCCATGTTAACCCTATGTCTCTCCCTCTCTCTCTCTCTCCATGTTAACCCTATGTCTCTCTCTCTCTCTCCATGTTAACCCTATGTCTCTCTCTCTCTCTCTCTCTCCATGTTAACCCTATGTCTCTCTCTCTCTCTCTCTCCCCATGTTAACCCTATGTCTCTCTCTCTCTCTCTAGACCAAATGGGAAGAAAATGTTATTGTTTACCTTCTAAATATCTCATTATGAATAGGCTATTAGGTTTTTTTTAACCTTTATTTTTCTTAACCTTTATTCATAAACATTATTCATACAGGTAAATCCCATTGAGACCGAAGACTCTTTTTTTTAGTGGAGCGGCTAAGTGCGTATTTCAATCAGGATCTTTCAGTTGGTGATATAAACCCGAAAGTGGCCTGAGTCTCCCCGGGTCACCTGACAAGAACATTGTCCCAGACATTTGAAATCGTGAATTTGAAAATTTCTCATAGAATTATATATTTTTTTTGTCTAGGACGCTTTTCTTGTCCAGTGGCCCATGGAGACGCTAATGTTAACGCTTGTATCACAACTGAAATATTGTAGCACTTATTTCCTCCACTATAAGGTTAAAGGCCTACTTCACCTGTTTGAATATGAAGGTGTATTGAACTCTGAGATCCTATGTAGTATAAATGTGCAAACATTTTAGAAATCGGTTCATCCTAGCCTGAGAAAAGGCAGAAAGAGTGTTTTTTTAACCCTATATTTCTCTTTCTCGTGACATCACAGAAAGAGAAATATAGGGTTAACAAAAAAACTTACTTTGTAAATATTACTGTGATGTATTTTACTGTGACATCACAGTAATATTTACAAAGTACGTTTTTTTTTAACCCTATATTTCTCTTTCTAGGCCTTTAAGGAGGCGTCTTTGAAATGATTCATTGCACATATAGCAGCGAAGAAGGGACCTACATGACACCTCGTTGACTTTTTATTTTCTGCTTAACATTTCCCTTTAGTTTAAACAATGTCTTAGAAACCTGTAAAGTAAATACATGTTCAACTCCAAACTATCTAACTTGTCTTTCTGCTTTTACTCTGAAGCCAGACTGCTCCTTCCCCTTTGGAGTCGAGTTTCAGTCAGACCGGTTCATCTGGAATGAGTCAGACTCCATACACACTGTTTATATACTCTCTATCTATCTATCTATCTGTCTGTCTGTCTGTCTGTCTGTCTGTCTGTCTGTCTGTCTGTCTGTCTGTCTGTCTGTCTGTCTGTCTGTCTGTCTGTCTGTCTCTCTCTCTCTCTATCTATCTATCTATCTATCTATCTATCTATCTATCTATCTATCTATCTCTCTCTCTCTCTCTCTCTCTCTCTCTCTCTCTCTATCTATCTATCTATCTATCTATCTATCTATCTATCTATCTATCTATCTATCTTCTGAGCTGGGAAAGACAGCTTTTAGCTTCAGTGCCCCCGACTCCTGGAACAACTTACTGCTAAAAATTAAACTAAATACCTTCATATCCTTTGGCCAATTTAAACAGACTATCTTGGATCTGCCAAACTCTACCTGTAACTGTTTTAATTAGACTATATTGTACTTTATTCCTTTTAATTGCTGCCACTCTTCACCACTTTGTAAATGTTTCAATTGTTTTTTTTCTCTTCTCTTCACTTGTTGTTGTGTATTTGAATTGAATATTTTGTATGTATTGTTGTTTTGAATCGACGTCATTGAAAATGAGGGTCACCCCTCAATTGGTCTCTCGAGGATAAATAAAAGTTAAATGAAAAAATGAAATGAAAAATCTATCGATCTATCTGTCTGTCGATC
>NW_027648098.1:0-1000 GCF_949987685.1 Ammodytes marinus
GTGTGTGTGTGTGTGTGTGTTACTGTCTGTGTGTGTGTGTGTGTTACTGTCTGTCTGTGTGTGTGTGTGTATATTTAGATACATGAATGACATACACTTGATAATTGTAACAACATGTTGGAATTATAACAAACCCACGCTCATGTATAGACGCCATTCTGTGCCTGTAATAAGCTCCACGTTGTAGTGAAACCTGGTTCTAGTTCATTGGTGGATAAATCATGTCGGAAACCTTCTGCTGTGCCACATGGGAATATATGTGTGTGTGTGTGTCTGTCTGCGTGTGCGTGTGTGTGTGTGTGTGTGTGTGTGTGCGTGCGTGTGTGTGTGTGTGTGTGTGAGAGAAATATCACAATAACTCATTTCACAGATTGAGTTTTGAAGCAGAAAGAACAAGATGAATGATTTCCGTCTCAGCGTTTTTAAATTTAACGACGTTGCGATTAATAAAACAATAATAATCCCACACACGCACTGTAACACACACACACACACACACACACACACTGTAAGACACACACACACTCACACACACACACACACACACACACACACACACACACACACACACACACACACACACACACACACACACACACACACACACACACACACACACACTTCATGAAACTTTGCTAGTTGATTACTGACATTCAAACAATTATTTTCTGTATTACAACTTTTTCAGGAATTTTGGAATAAATATGCAATTTTTAACAATATCTAACTTAATATGTGTAAATGTTCAGTTAAATACAATAATATTAATTAGTTAATGAATTCAATAAATAAATAAATACAAATTTAGCAAAATCCAAAAAAACTTAACTGTCCTGAAGAAATGTCAACTTTTTTTCTCGTCAACTTAAAGGTGCAGTGTGTAATATGACATCATCTAGAAAGTTCTACAAAGTTCTAGAATGCAACGCTCCCTGGGTAACCCCAACCCCTTTAGAATAATAACAGAAGCTACAGTGGCCTTCAAGGACAAGAACAATTC
>NW_027648097.1:5000-15000 GCF_949987685.1 Ammodytes marinus
TCACATACATATCAAATATTCATTCATTTGTAATTGCTTTTAACCCTTTACATGCAAGCTTATGTGATGACGTGAGCCATTTTTATTTAAAAAAAACACAATAATTGAAAAATTTGTCATATAATAGATGCAAAGTGGATTTTTTTGAGTGGGATAATTAGACTCTAGGATATGTTAATGATTTGCAATAAAACTGCTTTTGATACATGTTTAGTATTTGTGCAGTCACAGATGCAAATAAATACTCCCTCTCATGACCTCCCTATAAACTGCCCTAAAAACATTATACAGTAATATTTTTTTCTACTTTTTTTTTTACAAACCTTTTATCCCACTTGACCTCTTTACATACATATCAAATATTAATTCATTGTTAGTTGCTTTTGACCTTTTAATTCCAGTTTCTTTGATGATGTCAACAAAGTAACAAAGTAAACTATGGAAGAGTTTATTAGACTTTAATATCTGTGAAAGCAAAACAGTTTTGTAAAAGCACAGAAGACAATTGACAAGTGTGTATCATGATTCACACGTATTTCCCTATCCACAAACCTGTAATTTTTGACATGCAAATATGTAGAACTTACTCTGAAAATACAAAGTCATATTTACGCATTTACGGATCTGTTTCTGCTTGTGAAAAGGGGTTTGCATATTTGTGGATTGCCTCCTGTGAGTTTGTGAGCCACATTACATTTTTACATAATTTTGTCCAACTTCTACCACCGAGATCTGTAGAACAAGCCTTACAAATGTGGAGTGCAATAATTTGTATGTGTGTAATTGTGTTTTGTAAAGTTATATCCACACAAAGAAAAAGTGATTTGCAAATATGTAGAATTTAGGCTGTAAATGTGTATTTTAATTTTGCATAATTGTTTTATTTTTTTTTAATGCAAATAGTTTCACCACAAAAAAAGACATGTCAACTCTTATTTACACATTTACAGAACCATTTCTACATGTGAAACTGGCTCTGCGCATTTGTGGATCGCTTCCTGTGCGCTCACGGAATATTGTCCCATTCGTGCCGCAGAGATCTGCAAAAATGAGACCTGTAAAATGAGGTCTGTATTTTTTAATTCTGTATCTTTAGGTGCAGTTAGACAGGTCCACCAGCAGATGGCGAACTCGCGGCGCAGCCTCTATATACTATTTATGGGCGAACCACATGGCCCCCTTGACCAATCAAAGGAGCTTGTTCAGGGGCGGCCACCTCATTGGTTCATTTGGAGGCCTGTCACACGAACAGAGGAGGGGAAAAAAGATGTCCACAGCTCAAGCTCATTCTCGAGTTCGTCGGACATTGTTCCTCGTGAATGAGCAGGAAAGCAGCTGGCTGCAGACTAGCGGAGCTGAGTATCGGTGATAAGAGAGGTATGTTGTTATGCTGACCCACCATTATACTATCATACAGTAGTTTGTGCGCTGGTCACCTGCGAGGGTAATCAGCATTTCTTGCTAGGCTATTTAGCGAGCTAGCTGATATGTTACACTAAGCATGATTATTTGAGTTTGTCGCCGTCATTTTTAGCACACAGACATGCCGCGACCCGCGACAGGCAAAGCTTCTCCCTTTCATATAATATTTCAATTGTAATACAACAATATGCCAACTAATTATAGATGGTCATTTAAATGCAGGCTATACATGTGTGGGGCAGTTACCTCTAAAAAAACGTTTTACTCTTAGTAATGTGTGTGTTGGTCACCTGTGTATCTAGTAACTGGTGTTACAGGGTTAAAGTGATAGTATTGTGAGCTTGGTGTAGTTAAAGAATTGCAGTAACATTGCCAAAGTATTGTGATCAGATGAGTTTCATAATTATGCACTTCAGGGAAAAAAAAACATGATTAGCGTCACCTTGTTTATTTTTATAGTTTGCAAAGTAACACAAGCTGTCAAAGAAAGGTACTACAAGCCTCCCCTGACTGTTATGGTGCTTTCAGCTGGACATGCTTTTACATACAATAATGCTAAGAAGAATACCAGGAGCCAGTACTGTAATGAGATTTTAATTAAAACATGCATACTCATATGACACATGGTTGTGTAACCTATAATGTTATGGACATTATTGTAACAGAATGTATCTTTCCCCATTTAGGAAATGCTGCTGAATCGTTTTCTGGACTGGCTGCACTACAGACCATCAAGCTCTGGACCTGGACCATCTCCAGTTCATACTGTCACGGGACCAAACCAACCTCAGATCCCTCAAGCACATGCAAAGCACTGGCTATGTTAAGGGTCATCTTTTTCATATCCCTGTTAAAAAGACCTTATAGAAATCACAAGCAAGGACTAATGACAGTGCACTAACCTAATGCTGATTAATTGGTTATCCATGAACATTTTGACTTTGTCTATTTTATGTAAGTTGGAAAATTACAGAACTAAACATGTGAATGTATTTGTGAACTCATAACTTTGTTTTACTACTCCTCAGTTGTAGTTTTCTAGAGTTATCCAACCCCACTGTCATCATGCAGTTTTATAAACGATTACTACATTCTCTGTAACTCCTATGATGACCGGGCAAGCGTAGGTTTCATGTTTGCATGTGGATGAAATGGGATGTTGCCTTTGAACCACCTCCACTCACGTCAGCCATGGGAATCTCCCATCCAATTCAGAATTTGACAAGCTATTCTCAGCTGCTCTTGGGACAGTGGAAGTGAAGACGACTAAAGAACAACACTAACAATTATCAAAGCACTGGAAACACATCATTTAGTTACTGCATGCTACAGTAGATAGATGTTCTGCTAGTTTGAAAATATGGTAGAACAAAAGTTACTTGCTCTGACATGGCATTGTTAATGGGTGAAACTATTATATTGCACACTTGTATTTTATTTGTTCTAGGTGCTAATTCTTTTTTGCTGCTGGGCCCGTTTCACAGTGTTACATTGCTTTGTGGTGTACTCCTGCCTGCTTGTTTATTTGATGTATTTCTTTACTTTTTATCCATTTCTATGGACCTATTTGTGAACCAAAAATAAAGATTGATTGATTGATATCACTTGAATGGTCACATACAGTTTGTTGCTAGGTTTTCACTTTGTCAATGGGTCAGACCACATATCAGTACAATCTGTGTGCTCAAATAATAATTGTGTTTTTTATATCCTATACATCCCTAGAATGTATTGATGTGATAGACCTTTTATATTGGTAGCTTTTCAGTGGTTATCCCCGCTTACAGCAAAAGTATGGGCTACAGTAATTAAAAGTGAGACACTGAAGGGGAATAGGATTATATGTTCATCTAAAAGATATCAAGAAACTTTTTCAGTTGATTACTTACATTAAATAAGCATTTTATGTTATATTACAATGTTCTCAGAAATATTTGCAGTTGGGCAATATGACTTATGCGTACATTTGAAAAAACAAAATCAAACAAATATTTATTTTGGATGAAGCCAGTATAGATAAAGCCTCAATTAAATTAAATAAATACCGTCTTAAAAATACCTTTTCAAATATCTCATAAATCAGGCAATGAACAACATGTGAACACATGCTGTAATAACCTCAAAAATAAAATGATTATGGAAAGTTTAGTTTATTGAAGTGTTTTAGAAGTTGATATTTTTGGTATAGAAGTAAAAAAGCTACTGTTGAGATAACCGGGAAAATGTTTACCGTGGAGATCCTCTTTCCTTCATTCAATCTGATATCTTGCTTGTGTCAGGGCAACTGACTTATAGTATAACAAGTAAAACATGTACAACAGAATTATACTATGTAATATTTACAAAACTGGCTCATATTTCAGTCAAAATATGTTTTACTTGCATAAATGAACATGCACAGCAGCATTCAAAATGTGTCAACCTGGTATGTAATGTACTCCTTATGCTTGCACACAAATCAGCATCTTCATCCAATTCTGTGGTTCATTTGTGCAGCAGACTCTTTCTCACTGAGTTGGTTGTCACATGTTTGCATCTTGCACATTTTGGTGCACTTCAGACCATTATGGAGAATATCTGGGATGGACTTGGACATGAAGATTTTAAATTACACAATATATAAATAAATTCATCATTCATAGATGAAGTTGTCATATTACATTTCTGAGAACATTGTAATATAACATAAAATGCTTATTTAATGTAAGTAATCAACTGAAAAAGTTTCTTGATATCTTTTAGATGAACATATAATCCTATTCCCCTTCAGTGTCTCACTTTTAATTACTGTAGCCCATACTTTTGCTGTAAGCGGGGATAACCACTGAAAAGCTACCAATATAAAAGGTCTATCACATCAATACATTCTAGGGATGTATAGGATATAAAAAACACAATTATTATTTGAGCACACAGATTGTACTGATATGTGGTCTGACCCATTGACAAAGTGAAAACCTAGCAACAAACTGTATGTGACCATTCAAGTGATATCAATCAATCAATCTTTATTTTTGGTTCACAAATAGGTCCATAGAAATGGATAAAAAGTAAAGAAATACATCAAATAAACAAGCAGGCAGGAGTACACCACAAAGCAATGTAACACTGTGAAACGGGCCCAGCAGCAAAAAAGAATTAGCACCTAGAACAAATAAAATACAAGTGTGCAATATAATAGTTTCACCCATTAACAATGCCATGTCAGAGCAAGTAACTTTTGTTCTACCATATTTTCAAACTAGCAGAACATCTATCTACTTTAGCATGCAGTAACTAAATGATGTGTTTCCAGTGCTTTGATAATTGTTAGTGTTGTTCTTTAGTCGTCTTCACTTCCACTGTCCCAAGAGCAGCTGAGAATAGCTTGTCAAATTCTGAATTGGATGGGAGATTCCCATGGCTGACGTGAGTGGAGGTGGTTCAAAGGCAACATCCCATTTCATCCACATGCAAACATGAAACCTACGCTTGCCCGGTCATCATAGGAGTTACAGAGAATGTAGTAATCGTTTATAAAACTGCATGATGACAGTGGGGTTGGATAACTCTAGAAAACTACAACTGAGGAGTAGTAAAACAAAGTTATGAGTTCACAAATACATTCACATGTTTAGTTCTGTAATTTTCCAACTTACATAAAATAGACAAAGTCAAAATGTTCATGGATAACCAATTAATCAGCATTAGGTTAGTGCACTGTCATTAGTCCTTGCTTGTGATTTCTATAAGGTCTTTTTAACAGGGATATGAAAAAGATGACCCTTAACATAGCCAGTGCTTTGCATGTGCTTGAGGGATCTGAGGTTGGTTTGGTCCCGTGACAGTATGAACTGGAGATGGTCCAGGTCCAGAGCTTGATGGTCTGTAGTGCAGCCAGTCCAGAAAACGATTCAGCAGCATTTCCTAAATGGGGAAAGATACATTCTGTTACAATAATGTCCATAACATTATAGGTTACACAACCATGTGTCATATGAGTATGCATGTTTTAATTAAAATCTCATTACAGTACTGGCTCCTGGTATTCTTCTTAGCATTATTGTATGTAAAAGCATGTCCAGCTGAAAGCACCATAACAGTCAGGGGAGGCTTGTAGTACCTTTCTTTGACAGCTTGTGTTACTTTGCAAACTATAAAAATAAACAAGGTGACGCTAATCATGTTTTTTTTTCCCTGAAGTGCATAATTATGAAACTCATCTGATCACAATACTTTGGCAATGTTACTGCAATTCTTTAACTACACCAAGCTCACAATACTATCACTTTAACCCTGTAACACCAGTTACTAGATACACAGGTGACCAACACACACATTACTAAGAGTAAAACGTTTTTTTAGAGGTAACTGCCCCACACATGTATAGCCTGCATTTAAATGACCATCTATAATTAGTTGGCATATTGTTGTATTACAATTGAAATATTATATGAAAGGGAGAAGCTTTGCCTGTCGCGGGTCGCGGCATGTCTGTGTGCTAAAAATGACGGCGACAAACTCAAATAATCATGCTTAGTGTAACATATCAGCTAGCTCGCTAAATAGCCTAGCAAGAAATGCTGATTACCCTCGCAGGTGACCAGCGCACAAACTACTGTATGATAGTATAATGGTGGGTCAGCATAACAACATACCTCTCTTATCACCGATACTCAGCTCCGCTAGTCTGCAGCCAGCTGCTTTCCTGCTCATTCACGAGGAACAATGTCCGACGAACTCGAGAATGAGCTTGAGCTGTGGACATCTTTTTTCCCCTCCTCTGTTCGTGTGACAGGCCTCCAAATGAACCAATGAGGTGGCCGCCCCTGAACAAGCTCCTTTGATTGGTCAAGGGGGCCATGTGGTTCGCCCATAAATAGTATATAGAGGCTGCGCCGCGAGTTCGCCATCTGCTGGTGGACCTGTCTAACTGCACCTAAAGATACAGAATTAAAAAATACAGACCTCATTTTACAGGTCTCATTTTTGCAGATCTCTGCGGCACGAATGGGACAATATTCCGTGAGCGCACAGGAAGCGATCCACAAATGCGCAGAGCCAGTTTCACATGTAGAAATGGTTCTGTAAATGTGTAAATAAGAGTTGACATGTCTTTTTTTGTGGTGAAACTATTTGCATTAAAAAAAAATAAAACAATTATGCAAAATTAAAATACACATTTACAGCCTAAATTCTACATATTTGCAAATCACTTTTTCTTTGTGTGGATATAACTTTACAAAACACAATTACACACATACAAATTATTGCACTCCACATTTGTAAGGCTTGTTCTACAGATCTCGGTGGTAGAAGTTGGACAAAATTATGTAAAAATGTAATGTGGCTCACAAACTCACAGGAGGCAATCCACAAATATGCAAACCCCTTTTCACAAGCAGAAACAGATCCGTAAATGCGTAAATATGACTTTGTATTTTCAGAGTAAGTTCTACATATTTGCATG
Source organism: Ammodytes marinus (assembly GCF_949987685.1). NCBI lineage: Eukaryota > Metazoa > Chordata > Actinopteri > Uranoscopiformes > Ammodytidae > Ammodytes > Ammodytes marinus. Next base: position 11,872 of record NW_027648097.1, read on the forward strand.
TCAAAAATTACAGGTTTGTGGATAGTGAAATACGTGTGAATCATGATACACACTTGTCAATTGTCTTCTGTGCTTTTACAAAACTGTTTTGCTTTCACAGATATTAAAGTCTAATAAACTCTTCCATAGTAAACCTGCAGCCACCTGAAAACCCACAAATTGCACATTACAGCTGCACACATATGCATACGCACAAAGACACACACACATACACACACAGTAATTTCACAACACACACACAGACACAACCCTAAGGTATCCATATGGATCCACACTTTCCATTAATTTCTCATATTTCTTATGTTTAGGCCTGCAACTCTAAAAAATTACAAAAAAGTACAAAAATGGTTTTAGGGAGCATATTTGATCCTCAAAAAAAACTGGAGAAAATAAATGATTGAGCTAGATAGGGCTAAAAAAGCAATTTTGGTGTCTTAAGTGTTGGATTATTGCCTAATATCATCACATTTACATGCGTTTGTCATCATGGCTATGGTTTGAAAAAATAAAGTTTAAATTGGGCCATTTTTTCCATACACGTTTGAGTTTGTAAAGTTTGGCTGTGTGTACAGAAACACACACACTATATTTTCTCAATACACACATATGCACCACACACTAGCATCCCTACCAACACACTCACACCATTTAGGTTGAATTTTTTTTTCTATTGCACTGTGGGGGGCAGGACCGAAAACCTGGAAAATGCTTGTAATTCAACCCTATGCCAAATATAGGGAAATGGCTCAAAATTTTGATGGTGTTGAAAATGATCAATTTTGATGCTTTGTGTCTAGGATGAAAGCATAAAATCATTGAAAAAAATATTTTATGCTGTAATGACAGCAGGATCAAATTGGTGAAAAAAGGCCATTTTGAATGGGAGTCAATAGGGGACAAAAACGTCCTTAGGGAGCTGAGAGGAACAAAAAAGTGTACAGCCTTTATAATAGATGGTACAAAGTTGCTGAGTAGAAATAAACAAAATATTTGAAAAAAAAAAATCCCTGGCCAAAAATATTTCAGCTAACATAAGCACAGCCAAAGTTATACACAAAAAAGAGCGTAAAAAAAGTGCGAAAGGACAAAAACGTCCCCAAGAGCACCAAAGGGTTAGGTCAGTTCCACTTTTCGGATGTCAACAGAGACACATGAGTGATTGAACGAGAGCGCATTCTTTCTAACAAAATGGCGCTGCAAAGGTTAGCTGCGTGTTAGCTCGGTCATGCTATGTGACCTTGTCTCACAACAACAGGAAGAGGAGACACACTTCAAGAGGAAAACCTGTGTGTGTGTGTGTGTGTGTGTGTGTGTGTGTGTGTGTGTGTGTGTGTGTGTGTGTGTGTGTGTGTGTGTGTGTGCGTGTGTGTGTGCGTGTGTGCGTGTGTGCGTGTGTGTGTGCGTGTGTGTGTTCGACTGTGTGTGTGTTCGACTGTGTTTACGACTGTTAGTGAGAGTGTGTGTGTGTGGGTCTGTTTGTGTGTGTTCGACTGTGTGTGTGTGTGTGCGCGTGAGAGTGTGTGTGTCTGTTTGTGTTCGACTGTGTGTGTATGTGTATGTGTGTGTGTGCGCGTGTGCGTGTTAGTGAGAGTGTGTGTAACAGGAAATAGGAAGTGAGCAGCCTGACAGATGGTGGTGTTTCTTCCTCTTTGCTGTCACTGTCAGCATTTCCTGTCTCCTGTGTGTGTGTGTGTGTGTGTGTGTGTGTGTGTGTGTGTGTGTGTGTGTGTGTGTGTGTGTGTGTGTGTGTGTGTGTGGGAGAGAGAGAGGAGAGAGAGTGTGTGTGTGTGTTTGAGTGAGTGTCTGTCTGTCCTTGTAAAGCTGGTGACCCTCTGCTAATATCAAATGCCTCATGGTTCAGTCACTGCCAGTTGTTTGTGTTGAGGCCGTTCAGATGAGCTGGAGTACAGAGTCTTAAAGGTGGACTTCTTTATCTGCATATTGAATTTAGTCTTTATCCTCAAAATGTCAACTTTATTCTCGAAGTGCATAATTTTTTTTATTTTATTTTAAAAAAAAATTAAGAAAAAAGACTTCCTCCTGTTTTCTTTCTTCCCTGTGGCCCTAATCCTCTTCTTAATGTGAAGCAGATCTCTTGATAGTTCAGAGGAGAGGAGAGGAGAGGGGAGAGGAGAGGAGAGGGGAGAGGAGAGGAGAGGAGAGGAGAGGAGAGGAGAGGAGAAGAGAGGAGAGGAGAGGAGAGGAGAGGAGAGGAGAGGAGAGGAGAGGAGAGGAGAGGAGAGAGAGAGAGAGAGAGAGAGAGAGAGAGAGAGAGAGGAGAGGAGAGGAGAGGAGAGGAGAGGAGAGGAGAGGAGAGGAGAGGAGAGGAGAGGAGAGGAGAGGAGAGGAGAGGAGAGGAGAGGAGAGGAGAGGAGAGGAGAGGAGAGGAGAGGAGAGGAGAGGAGAGGAGAGGAGAGGAGAGAAGAGAAGAGAAGAGAAGAGAAGAGAAGAGAAGAGAAGAGAAGAGAAGAGAAGAGAAGAAAAGAGAAGAAAAGAAAAGAAAAGAAAAGAAAAGAAAAGAAAAGAAAAGAAAAGAAAAGAAAAGAAAAGAAAAGAAAAGAAAAGAAAAGAAAAGAAAAGAAAAGAAAAGAAAAGAGATATACTACATGGGGTTAAATAATAGACAAAGCACCAAGCATCAGGCAGGAGCGGGGGGGGGGGGGGCATAACACTCTGCCTGTGCCCGACTGAGAGGCACTGTTTTCAGACACTTTCACCTGGCAGACTCGGCTGGAGAACCAGGCTACGCATTCTAAGCACTTTACCACCACCAGTATGACTGTGTGTGAATGAATGGAACCTGGATCCCTGTAAAGTTGACCAGTTTAATACGTTGCTGAAGACTCATTTCTGTTGCATTGGCCTTTAACACAAGTTGAGACTTTGACACTCCTCACTTTCTTTTCTTGTTTCTTATCTGTTATTGTCTCTTGTTCTTGTTCAGCACTTTGGTCGACTGATGGTGTTTTTCAATGTGCTATAGGAATCATTTGGACTTTGACACTTCACATTCACATTTAGGGTTCAGGGTTTAATACTGTTTTAGATGATTTTATTATATTTTGGCGTTTCCAGTAAAAGCTGATGGAAACCCAGAGAACGTGTTGTCTAAATCAGTGAATGTCTCCT
>NW_027648097.1:20000-22500 GCF_949987685.1 Ammodytes marinus
AACATGCTGTGAACTAAGAATGATTTCAAAACTATAAATAGTACTTGTTTTATATGGTCTGACCCTGCCCTGGGTCTGTCTTTGGCTCTGCGTAGAGGGAGCGGCCCTGGGTCTGTCTTTGGCTCTGCGTACCCTGGGTCTGTCTTTGGCTCTGCGTACCCTGGGTCTGTCTTTGGCCCTGGGTCTGTCTTTGGCCCTGCGTACCCTGGGTCTGTCTTTAGCTCTGTGTGCCCTGGGTCTGTCTTTGGCCCTGCGTACCCTGGGTCTGTCTTTGGCTCTGCGTACCCGGGGTCTGTCTTTGGCTCTGTGTGCCCTGGGTCTGTCTTTGGCTCTGCGTACCCTGGGTCTGTCTTTGGCTGTGTGTGCCCTGGGTCTGTCTTTGGCTCTGCGTACCCTGCCCTGGGTCTGTCTTTGGCTCTGCGTACCCTGCCCTGGGTCTGTCTTTGGATCTGCGTACCCTGCGTAGAGGGAGCGGCCCGGGGTCTGTCTTTGGCTCTGCGTACCCTGCCCTGGGTCTGTCTTTGGCTCTGCGTACCCTGCCCTGGGTCTGTCTTTGGCTCTGTGTGCCCTGGGTCTGTCTTTGGCTCTGTGTGCCCTGGGTCTGTCTTTGGCCCTGGGTCTGTCTTTGGCTCTGCGTACCCTGCCCTGGGTCTGTCTTTGGATCTGCGTACCCTGCGTAGAGGGAGCGGCCCGGGGTCTGTCTTTGGCTCTGCGTACCCTGCCCTGGGTCTGTCTTTGGCTCTGCGTACCCTGCCCTGGGTCTGTCTTTGGCTCTGTGTGCCCTGGGTCTGTCTTTGGCCCTGGGTCTGTCTTTGGCTCTGCGTGCCCTGGGTCTGTCTTTGGCTCTGCGTAGAGGGAGCGGCCCTGGGTCTGTCTTTGGCTCTGCGTGCCCTGGGTCTGTCTTTGGCTCTGCGTGCCCTGGGTCTGTCTTTGACTCTGCGTACCCTGGGTCTGTCTTTGGCCCTGGGTCTGTCTTTGGCCCTGCGTACCCTGGGTCTGTCTTTGGCCCTGCGTACCCTGGGTCTGTCTTTGGCTCTGTGTACCCTGCCCTGGGTCTGTCTTTGGCCCTGTGTACCCTGGGTCTGTCTTTGGCTCTGCGTACCCTGCGTAGAGGGAGCGGCCCCGGGTCTGCGTCTGTCTTTGGTAATATCTCAACTGATGATTTCACAATGTGTGAAATGAGAAAAACAAGTTTGTCCCAAAACAATCAGATGGGGCGCCCTTAGCTCAGTTGGTAGGGCGTCCCCCCCCCATGGGCCTCGGCCAGCAGCGGACCCGGGTTCGATTCCAGCCCGCGGTCGTTCTCTGCATGTCACTCCCCTCTCTGCCCCATTTCAACTCTGTCTCTACACTATCAATAAAGCAGAAAAATGCCAAAAAAATATCTTTAAAACAATTAAAATAAATGTCCTGCCATTGTCTAGTGTTGTTTGCGTCCATGTGATTTGGCCGAGAGCCGTGAGTGAATGAAATGAAGAAACTACCGAAGCTCATCTTTATTTAGAACATTCCCTTCAGCTTATAACAGGAGAAAACATTGGATTCATTGTGACTTGAGTCAAATTTATCCTATTTCAATTTTAAGAAGAGTTGTTTTTTTCCCCCTCGTGCTTTTGCGTGCCACGTCTGAAAGTCAACACCACACAAACCTTCTATTGTTCTCTCTGTGTGTGTGTGTGTGTGTGTGTGTGTGTGTGTGTGTGTGTGTGTGTGTGTGTGTGTGTGTGTGTGTGTGTGTGTGTGTGTATCTTACTCTGACGTGTCTTAAACCCATGTGCTTTACATATACATTTGACTTCAAACGGCCCGCCTGGATTTGACTAAGCAAATAGTCACGAGCCCTCCTGTTCAAAGGGCAGTGATTTATGTTTCACTTTGCCCCAGCTGATGAGTGGATAACTCCTCATTTCTTATGTTTCACTTTGCCCCAGCTGATGCAGAGGATAACTCCTCATTTCTTAAACAACGTGTCAGAAGACAAATAAAGAAAACTTCACCTAATGTGTGAACTTGAGAGGGGAGATGAGAAAAGACTCATTTTTATGAAGCCTTCTGTAAATTGACCAATAAAGATTACTTAAAAGGAATACTTCACCCATACGGAACCGGCGTTCTATCATTATAAAATCACTATTATAATATAATGAATGAGGTTTTTCTTCCCTCAGTCTTCCCTTGGCCCAGCTGTCCTGTTAATCCTTACCCTAGATTTTTACTAGTGTGATGTCACACTAGTAAAATGTAGGGTTAGACAGTGAGACCATAAAACACTCTTTCTGCCTTTTTCTCAGGCTAGGATGAACCAATTTATAAAATGTTTGCACATTTATACTAAATAGGATCTCAGAGTTCAATACACCTTCATATTCCCACCGGTGAAGTCGGGCTTTAAGCTAAAGTGTGCAGTCCTCACCTGAATCCAAACTTGTCCATAGACGCTGACACCCCCACACACACACACAGACACACACACACACACACACAGACACACACACACAAT
>NW_027648097.1:32500-40000 GCF_949987685.1 Ammodytes marinus
TCCCTCTCTCTCCCTCCCTCTCTCTCCCTCTCTCTCTCTCCCTCCCTCTCCAACCCTCACTCTCTCCCTGTCTCTCTCCCTCCCTCCCTCCCTCCCTCCCTCCCTCTCTCCCTCTCTCTCTCTCCCTCCCTCTCCAACCCTCACTCTCTCCCTGTCTCTCTCCCTCCCTCCCTCCCTCTCCCTCCCTCTCTCCCTCCCTCCCTCTCCCTCCCTCCCTCTCTCTCTCTCCCTTGATTGCAGTGGTTTGAAAAGGTCAACGACAAACTAGGTCAAAGTTAAAATAACTGTGGACCTTTACTGCAGGTCACCCCCCCTCTCTCTGTCTATCTCTCACTCTTTCTCCCTCTCTCTCTCTCTCCCTCTGTCTCTCCTTCTCTCTCTCTATCTCTCTCCCTCTCTCTCTCTCTCTATCCCTCTCTCTCTCTCTCTCTCTCTATCACTCTCTATCTCTCTCTCTCCCTCTCTATCCCTCTCTCTCTCTATCTCTCTCTCTCCATTTCAACTCTGTCACTATCTGATCTTGAACCGTCAGTAAAAAGTTAAAACACAGAAAAAATCTCTTTAAACCTGCAGTGTGTAGAATTCTGGGTTTTATTTCCAAGCAGATTTTGTAGAAAGTAATTATAATATCCATAAATACATTTAATTTAGTGCATAATAGCTGAATTTTTTTTTTTTAGATTATTATTTTTTCCCTTAGAAAGGGTCTCATATGTCCATATTTCTGCATATCTTGGACCAAGACCTAGTGCCGCCATCTTGAAAGTGTCATAGTTGGAATGTCATCAGGTGCATTGTTTAGAAATTAGAATTGTTCTTGTCCTTGAAGGCCACTGTAGCTTCTGTTATTATTCTAAAGGGTTGGGGTTACCCAGGGAGCGTTGCATTCTAGAACTTTGTAGAACTTTCTTGATGATGTCATATTACACACTGCACCTTTAAACTAAAAGCTGATCATGAGTAGGGCCTGACTGTTCTACACACGTCAGTAATGTCTTTAAATCAAATCAAAATCAGTTTTATTTGTATAGCCCAAAATCACAAATACATTTGTCTCAGTGGGCTTTACATTCCATACAATATGATACAATATGACACCCTGCCCTTACACCCTTAGCTCGGCTGAGAAAAAAACTCCCAGTAAAAAACCCTTTACCGGGATTTAAAAAAAAAAAATTGAAGAAATCTCAGGGAGAGTGGACAGAGTAAGGGATCCCTCTCCCAGGACGGACATACTGCAATAGATGTCATAAGTAGAGAAAATCACGAAGGAATTTGATCATTGACCAGGTGATTACATGGTAATACTAAAGTAAAGTGCGAATAGTGTGGATGCAGGACGACTTCAGATGCAGTTGATGACGTGTCTCATGGCCTGTTGACTTTGTGTGTGTCAGAGTCGTTTGTTTTTTTATGTTATTTGTTTAAGCTTTCATTTCTATAGGTAAATCCTATTGAGACCGGATACTCTCTATCAAGGGAGACCTGTTCCCATTCCCACGTTACCATTCACACACACATTCACACACCGATAGCAGCAGCTAACTATCGACATTCACACGAGGCAAGGTGGGTGAAGTGTCTTGCCCAAAGACACAACAACTATGACACAGGTGGCAGGGCGGGGATCGAACCGCCAACCCTTTGATCATCAGCCGACCCGCTCTACCACCTGAGACACAGTCGCCCCTACTGCTTTGTGTGTCTAAACAAAGCAAATATTAACGAGTTAATCTTTACTATACGGAAGAGCAGAGGCACTCACTCACTGTGTCATGTTCACAAGTAAGGGTGGAATCACATTACAGGTAACAGGTTTGTATCTGTCAGTGTGTGTGTGTGTGTGTGTGTGTGTGTGTGTGTGTGTGTGTGTGTGTGTGTGTGTGTGTGTGTGCGTGTGTCAATTCTGTCAATACTGAGGCAACAGCTATTTGTACAAACTACATCCTCTAAAGTAGATCACATTACCCCAGTTCTGAGGTCTTTACACTGGCTTCCTGTCACTCAAAAGAATTGATTTCAAAATACTGATGTTGGTTTATAAAGCACTAAATGGTTTAGGGCCAAAATACATTACTGATATGCTGATACGTTATGAACCGTCCAGAGCCCTTAGGTCGTCTGGGACAGGTCTACTTACAGTCCCCAGAGTTAGGACTAAACGAGGAGAAGCAGCTTTTAGTTATTATGCACCAAAAATCTGGAACAAACTCCCAGAGAACTTGAGGTCTGCTGCAACTCTCAGTTCTTTTAAATCGAGTCTGAAGACTTTTTTGTTTCCATTTTAACCTGCAATTTTTATTTTATTCGCTTCTTTTATTCGCTTTTAAATGTTTTATAATGTGTTTTATGTATTCTAATCTTGCCCCTGTAAAGCACTTTGAGTGGCCTTGTGTCTGAATTGTGCTATATAAATAAACTTGCCTTGCCTTGCCTTACATCAGTTGTGTTCAAACAAGAAACTCACTACTACACCTGCAATACACACACGGACTCACACACACACACACACACAGGGACACTCACACACACGCTGTTAATCTGTCATCTAGGATCAATAGACAGAAAGTAAATCAGTGACTTGTAGGCCTTTCACACCGCCGCAAAATCGGAGCTAGTTCTGGGCTTGTTCGGAGTTAGAGCCAGTGTTTTGGTTTCACACCGCCAGAGAGCCTGCTCCGGGCCGTAAAAACCGGGGGAACTCATACCCCAGGATTGAGCAGGGTTTGATAAGAACTGCTTGCGCGAACGGTTGGGGGAGGGATTATCCTGACCAACCAGAGCAACTCAAACCTCATGCCCGCCATATTTAAAAACACCGCTACTACGAGACGTAAACATAACATAATTACCGAACGTAGCGATCAAATTGACCGGCGAGAATACGCTGTATGGGTCCTGTTTGGTTAAGAAAGCAAAGCGAGAGCCAACAAGTGTAAAAATAAGACGTATTCGCCGCTGTTGTTGTGCTTAAAGCTAGCGGTAGCTTTAGCGTTAGCCACAAGAGCAGCGGCGTCGGGTGACGTACACACACGTTTACAGTGACGTCATGACGTTGCTCTCTTGCCGGCTCCATGGCTGTCTCCGGTCGATGTGAAACCAACCGGTTCATAACTGGGATAAGGCTGTAACCAGTTTTGAACTGACCCCAACACCAGCCTGGAACTGACTCTTGGTTCATTTTGGTGTGAAAGGCCTATTGGAGCCTCTTTCATTTATATAGAAAAAAAAATCTTTGCCTCACTCACTCACACACACACACTCCAAATAACTTTACATAGTTTTGCTTCTCATTTACACACACACACACACACACACACTTCAGCTGAATGTCAAATGTCCATTTCCATAGTAATGATTAACCAAAGTGCACTGAGGTCAGGTGCTTTACTGGAGGAAGGATTTTTCTGAGACAATACGTTGTATTTTAAAGATCAGCCATTTATAAAGTCTTCAACATTAAACGTATAAAACACAAAAGTGATTGTTTGTCACATGATTTGAAAAAGTGTAAGTTCAATACTTACAGTGAAATTCAATACTTTTAAGGCCTTATTTTGAGAAATATCAAATTCAATGTTTTTCAGAGACAGACAGACAGACAGACAGGCAGACAGACTGACACACACAAAGACAGACAGACAGACACACAGACAGACACACACACAGGCAGACACACAAAGACAGACAGACAGACTGACACACACAAAGACAGACAGACAGACAGACAGACAGACAGACAGAGAGACAGACAGACAGACAGAACGCCTCTTAGCACACAGTGGACTGGAGCAGGGGGGGTCTACTAAAACGATTTTAAGTTTCTGCTTGAAGGCAGACTGTGAAGTAAGTCTGGCCTTCGTTGCAGTGGTCGCGGGTTCAAATCCGACCCGTGGACCTTTACTGCAGGTCATCCCCCCCCCTCTCTCTCTCTCTCTCTCTCTCTCTCTCTCTCTCTCTCTAAATAAACAAAAAAAAAACAAGTGTAAGTTTAGCAGAGCGTGTGAAGGATGCTTTGTCACGGAAGAGAAAGGCCAATCTGGCTTTCACTTTAGTCTGAATATTATTAACATGGACGGAGGATGAAAGGGAAGAGTCCAGCCAAAGCCCTATAGGTATTTATAGGACAAACTGCAGTTCGGAGTTGTCAGCGCAAAGGATCTATCTTGGGGGGGCTGGAAGTGTTGTTTTATCGATCAAAAAGTAAACTATGCATTTAGTCTTTTTAGAGTTGAGCCGTGGGTGGAGGTTGTGGAAAGAGTCTGTCTGTCTGTCTGTCTGTCTGTCTGTCTGTCTGTCTGTCTGTCTGTCTGTCTGTCTGTCTGTCTGTCTGTCTGTCTGTCTGTCTGTCTGTCTGTCTGTGAGGCGTACAGGGTAGTGTCATCAGCATAAAGGTGGACCCTGGAGCTGCCTGCTGCCTTGGCCACATGCCAGGCCCCTCCCTCTGGAAGGTCAATATTAATGTAGATATAAGGAGAAGGAACTCTCCACAACTCTCCTCTCCACACCCTGGAATATTAACCTGTTCTTTCTGGAGGTGTGTGGTTACGGGGCTGGGCTGTTGACATGACAATTATCCTAACTGACATCCAGTGAAGCATTAAACAGACACACGTATGTTGTCGCTCTATATCAGCGCTGCTGTGATTCGGTCGTAGAAACACAGCAGTCCGACAAATAGTCCGACAACAGCAGTCAGAGCGGAGCACGTTGCTAGGCAACGTGTCAACAACTTGACGGGAGCTTGTCCTGCAGTGTTTACTCTGGTCACATTAACCACGGCGGCCCGATGTCCCGTAAAAATCACCAAAGAAAAGGAACGGCGGATCTTAATCTAGTTGGTAATAAGGTCCGCTGCCCAATCCAAACCCCCACGCTTCATTTCCCAGAGTTTATGAGTGTATTTCTGCCCGGGGGAAGTAACGTTATACAATGAGGTGGGAAAGCTAGGCTAGGCTAAAGCTATGTAGCGTCCGGAGTGTGTGTGTGTGTGTGTGTGTGTGTGTGTGTGTGTGTGTGTGTGTGTGTGTGTGTGTGTGTGTGTGTGTGTGTGTGTGTGTGTGTGTGTGTGTGTGTGTGTGTGTGTGTGTGTGTGTGTGTGTGTGGCAGCGATGCCCTCTCAAAGGGGGAGACTCGCCACAGCCAGTCACACACACACACACAAGTGAAGCTCCGGCTCGTCAGTGAGCGGACTGATTTTGTCAGTTTGGTGAACAGTCCCTGAACAGTCAGAGTGATGTTGGACGCTCATATCAGCGCTGCTTCAGAACGCATGGAATGTCTCTCGTCCAATCAGAACAAACTGCTGTATAAAGCCTTTTATATTGATCTAGTATGACATCACCTGTCCTTGTCTTGTTCCAAATGTTTCTCTTGTTATTTCTGAGTGTTTTTTTTTACTATTTTGAACTTAAATTGCTTGTTTGTGTTTTGTGTGTGTAATGCACCTTCAGTTGACACTCCTGGTCTGGTTGTATAGGTTACTGTACATTCACAATAAAGACTTATCTTATCATATCAACCTTTGATCTGTACATTCATCTTGTCAACCTTTCCCTGTTCGGTTAGTGAAGTGTGGCTTTGACAACAGCTAGAAAACTATGGACACCCTGGAAATACAGACTGGCTGCTAGACAAGACACATTTCACCATTGGAGCTCTTTAAAGGAAAACTTCACCCATATGGAACCAGCGTTCTATCATTATAAAATCACTACTATAATATAATGAATGAGGTTTTTCTTCCCTCAGTCTTCCCTTGGCCCAGCTGTCCTGTTAATCCTAACCCTACATTTTACCATGTGTGATCTGTCTGTCTGTCTGTCTGCCTGCCTGTCTCCCTCCCTGTTTCTCTCTCTACCTGTCTGTCTCTCTCCCTGTCTGTCTGTCTCTCTCCCTGTCTCTCTCCCTCCCTGTCTCTCTGCCTGCCTGTCTCTCTCCCTCCCTCTCTCCCTCCCTCTTTCCCTCCCTCCCTGCCTGTCTCTCTGTGTACCTGTCTGTCTCACCTGGTTGATGACGTAGACTCCATAGTCCAGCTGTTGTCTCTGCAGTATTGGATGCAGGTAGTACAGCCAGTATCTGTCTGTCTCTCTCCCTCCCTGTCTCTCTGTGTACCCGTCTGTCTCCCTCCCTCCCTCCCTGCCTGCCTGTCTGTCTGTGTACCTGTCTGTCTCCCTCTCTCCCTCCCTGTCTCTCTGTGTACCCGTCTGTCTCCCTCCCTCCCTCCCTCCCTGCCTGTCTCTCTGTGTACCTGTCTGTCTCACCTGGTTGATGACGTAGACTCCATAGTCCAGCTGTTGTCTCTGCAGTATTGGATGCAGGTAGTAGAGCCAGTATCTGTCTGTCTCTCTCTCCCTGTCTGTCTCTCTCCCTCCCTGTCTCTCTGTGTACCCGTCTGTCTCCCTCCCTCCCTCCCTGCCTGTCTGTCTCACCTGGTTGATGACGTAGACTCCATAGTCCAGCTGTTGTCTCTGCAGTATTGGATGGAGGTAGTACAGCCAGTACCTCAGGTGTTCCTCTCGGTTTCTGAAGGGGATTATGACGGCGACCTTCTGCAGCGCGACACAGCCTGTGGGTCTGCAGCGGCCGCCGGGCTGGATGGACGGGTTGTCCTTCTGCACCTTCTCCAGGCTGACTGGGAGGTTAAACTCCACGCGCAGAGGGCCCACTGGGGGGGGGGGGAGAGAGAGAGAGACATTAACTCTACACGCAGAGGGCCCACTGGGGGGGGGGGGGGGGGGAGAGAGAGAGAGACATTAACTCTACACGCAGAGGGCCCACTGGGGGGGGGGGGGAGAGAGAGAGAGAGAGACATTAACTCTACACGCAGAGGGCCCACGGGGGGGGGGGGGAGAGAGAGAGAGACATTAACTCCACGCGCAGAGGGCCCACTGGGGGGGGGGGAGAGAGAGAGAGACATTAACTCCACGCGCAGAGGGCCCACTGGGGGGGGGGGGGAGAGAGACATTACTGACTGGAGAGAGGGAGAGAGAGACATTAACTCTACACGCAGAGGGCCCACGGGGGGGGGGGGGGGGGAGAGACATTACTGACTGGGGAGAGAGAGAGAGAGACATTAACTCCACGCGCAGAGGGCCCACTGGGGGGGGGGGGGGGGGCGAGAGAGAGAGAGAGAGACATTAACTCTACACGCAGAGGGCCCACGGGGGGGGGGGGGCGAGAGAGAGAGAGAGAGACATTAACTCTACACGCAGAGGGCCCACTGGGGGGGGGGGGAGAGAGAGAGAGACATTAACTCCACGCGCAGAGGGCCCACTGAGGGGGGGCGAGAGAGAGAGAGACATTAACTCTACACGCGGGGGGCCCACTGGGGGGGGGGGGGGGAGAGAGAGACATTACTGACTGGAGAGAGAGAGAGAGAGACATTAACTCCACGCGCAGAGGGCCCACTGGGGGGGCGGGGGGGGGGGGGGGGGAGAGAGAGAGAGAGACATTAACTCTACACGCAGAGGGCCCACTGGGGGGGGGGAGAGAGAGAGA
>NW_027648097.1:45000-57500 GCF_949987685.1 Ammodytes marinus
TAACGTTAAAATAAAACGTTATAAATAAATAGCCATAAGCGACGCACTATATCTTCTGCCTCTCTTCTGGCCCGGCGAACTGGAGGCAACCTGTCCCGCCCACTCACACACAATGTCTGAGAGATGTTGGTTGCGTTCCGAATCTCCTCCTCTTTCTTCTCTCTATTCTACATACTACATCTGATGATAAAAATAATCTAGTTAGGATGCAGTAGGCATACTATTGGGACATACTTTACTCTCTTATTTCATCATAACATTGCGCCTTGATCTTGCCTCTTGCTTTTATATCCGTCGCATCCCCGTTTGTTTTCATATGGAGGCTTCGTCGATGTTACGTCACTTCACGTGCGCACTGGATTGTGGGTCAGAATCGCCCAAATAGGATGCACTTTTCAACACTAACAATCTTGGCCGCATGAAGTAGGACATCCGGGTACTTCTAACCATCCTAAATCTGGCCACAAGAATCGGGACATCCTAAATCTTTTTTCTACATACTATATAGTAGAAAGTATGAGATTCGGAACGCAACCTTTATGTCCTGTCTCAAGCTAGAGAAAATGAGATACTCGCTTCGTCAGTCCAGTGCAGGGTTTCAGGAAGCATGGGGACCTTTTCTGGGCTCATTCTCATAGCTTCAGTGCCCCTGACTCCTGGAACAACTTACAGCAACAAATTAAACTAAATACCTTCATATCCTTTAACCAATTTAAACAAACTATCTTAAATCTGCCAAACTCTACCTGTAACTGTTTTAATTAGGCTATATTGTACTTTCATCCATTTAATTTTAATTGCTGCCACTTAATCTTCACCACTGTGTAAATGTTTCAATTGTTTTTCTCTTCACCTGTTGTTGTGTATTTGATGTATTTTCATTGAATATTTTGTATGTATTGTTGTTTTTCCTTTGAATTTTTTTTAAACTCGACGTCATTGTAAATGAGGGTCACCCTTCAATTGGTCTCTGGAGGATAAATAAAAGTTAAATGAAAAAATGAAAAAATTCCAATCTTTGTGAACTGGCAGTGACTTGGGAGGGATTATGTTTCTTTTATTGTTTGTTTTGAAGTGTCCTAAGTAGTTTTTTATCTTTAATATATGTTTTGGCTACTCTGCCCACCTCTGGTCATCAGTAGTTTTTTATCTGTCCTTTTCGTTTCAACCTGTGTGTAACAATGAACAATCTGGCACTTGTCATACAAAAAAAAACTAATAAAGAGATTTTGATTTAAAAAATAAATAGCCATAAAGTTAAATGTCAGTTTTATTTGCACGCACAGAATTAGGAAAAAGGTCTTTCATCCATTCTGCTCCCACCACATGGAACTGGCTGATTTTAAATTAACCGAAATGATTTCTGTGAACGCTTTTAAGTCTAAGCTGAGAGCATTTCAGACCATCCACCTCTTTTACTTGTAGTTGTTTTTTATGATTTTTTATTTACTTGGAACTGTTTTTATTATTTTAATTGAAAACAGTTTTTTATGATTTTATTTGATAACAGCTTTTTATCATTTTAATTTGTCTATATGTTGTGAGTGTATTATTGTGAGTGAACATGTAACTTGTTGCTGCCTCTTGGCCAGGACTCCCTCCAGAAAGAGGTTGTTAATCTCAATGGGACTTTCCTGGTTAAAGGGACACTGTGTAACATTTTAAGTAATTTATTAGCTAAAATCAATATCCTCATTCATAAATATGTCCTCATTGGTGTAAAATCACCTCTGCCAATAATCTGAATTATCCCCCTGAGCGGAGAATTACAAATATTAATATAACATTTTGTACATTGAGCAGGCAAGTCTCATATTTTTGGAATGTCATCAGGTGCATTGTTTATAATTTATAATTGTTCTTGTCCTTGAAGGCCACTGTAGCTTCTGTTATTATTCTAAAGGGTTGGGGTTACCCAGGGAGCGTTGCATTCTAGAACTTTGTAGAACTTTCTTGATGATGTCATATTACACAGTGACCCTGAAAGGTTAAAAATTTTAAAAAATAAATAAAAAATAAAGTCATGAAGTGCCAAGATATAAAGTGCATAAAGTGCTATGTGCCGTCAGCAGCATCGTCATCGTTCAATAATGTTTAACATTCAGCAGTGGAATTATAAAGAAGAAAAAACTTATTAAAAAGTTTGTAATAAAAACACATAATAATAAAAAAGACTTAAAGCTGCAGTGTGTAGAATTTTGGGTTTTATTTCCTAGCAGATTTTGTAGAAAGTAATTATAATATCCATAAGTACATTTAATTTAGTGCATAATAGCTGAAAAAAATGTATTGAATTATTTTTTTTTCCCTTAGAAAGGGTCTCATATATGTCCATATTTCTGCATATTTTGGACCAAGGCCTAGTGCCGCCATCTTGAAAGTGTCATAGTTGGAATGTCATCAGGTGCATTGTTTAAAATTTAGAATTGTTCTTGTCCTTGAAGGCCACTGTAGCTTCTGTTATTATTCCAAAGGGTTGGGGTTACCCAGGGAGCGTTGCATTCTAGAACTTTGTAGAACTTTCTTGATGATGTCATATTACACACTGCACCTTTAAATTAAATAAAGTTAAAATAAAACGTTAAAAATAAATTAATAAAAAAAAGTAAAAGAGAAGTACATTATCAAATCAATAGGAAGAAGAAAAAACGTGTTAAAAAAGATTTTTAAAACATTAAAATACATTTAAAATATATATATATATATTGTTTAATAAAAAATAAATAAACAATGCACCTGAAGACATTCCAACTATGACACTTTCAAGATGGCGGCACTAGGCCTTGGTCCAAAATATGCAGAAATATGGACTTATATGAGACCCTTTCTATGGGAAAAAATAATTAAAAAAAAAAAAATTCAGCTATTATGCACTAAATTAAATGTACTTATGGATATTATAATTACTTTCTACAAAATCTGCGAGGAAATAAAACCCAAAATTCTACACACTGCAGCTTTAAGTCATTTTTTTAATATTAAACAATATATATATTTTTTTTTTAAATGTATTTTAATGTTTTAAAAATCTTTTTCAACACGTCATACAATCATTTGCAATGTGTTCAGAGGAAGGAGAAACTGCTGCTATGATGTGCTCAAATGACTAAATGTCTAATGTCTAATAGAGGTTGAACTAATAGTTATGAGAATTTCCATTCTGATCTGAGAAAAGCACCAAAGCAACTGAGAAAAACTGTAATCAAATCACTAGGATCAAGGATTGTTCAGCTTCATGAAACTTTGCCAGTTGATTACTGACATAAAACAATATTTTTTTTTTGTATTACAATCTTTTCAGAAATGTTTGAATAATTGTGTAAATTTGGCATTATCATTTTAACAACAAAGTATTGTCAAACCAAAGAGTCCCCCGGCATCCAGGCTGGAGAGAGGCCAGAGAGAAGGACGTGTGCATTGTCAAACGCTTTTCTACTGATCAGAATTTGGATACAGCCTTTTTTCATTTCATAAATAAAAAAAATACTGTAAATACAGGTCTTAAAAATGTACTTTCAGCATGTTTTAAGAAGAACATGAAGGCTATCATTCATCATACAACAAACAACATACGAATCCTTCACACCCCAAGCCAGAAATCTTGGTGTTATCGTAGACTCCGACTTGAATTTCAAGAAACACATTAAATCAATTAATAAATCAGCCTACTACCACCTGAAAAACATATCAAGAATTAAAGGGCTTATGTCTCAGCAAGATTTAGAAAAACTTATCCATGCATTTATCTTTATTTTTATTCATTTTTTATTTTATTTTATTTAATTATTTCAGGACAATGCACATTGATAAACATAGTCATTCCAACATGTAAATGTGCCAGATTGTAGCCCAGGGGCTAATTTCCATCTGTTGTCCATAGGCAGGTGGATGTTACAGTAAAACCAATACAAAAGATATACAATAAATACATAACATGAAAAGGTTCTATAGAAAGCAAGGACAAACATAAGTATTGGTTAAAAAGGAAATACAATTCAATAGAAAGTGGGCCGATACAGTGCAGTGTTATATGTGGTTACATGTTTGGTTATCAGTAAGCCATGTCTTTATTTTAGTAGACTTGACTACTATAACAGTGTCCTTGCTGGCCTTCCAAAAAAATCTATCAGACAGCTTCAGCTAATTCAGAACGCTGCTGCTCGAGTCCTCACTAGGACCAAAAAAGTGGATCACATTACCCCAGTTCTGAGGTCTTTACACTGGCTTCCTGTCACTCAAATAATTGATTTCAAAATACTGATGTTGGTTTATAAAGCACTAAATGGTTTAGGGCCAAAATACATTACTGATATGCTGATACGTTATGAACCGTCCAGAGCCCTTAGGTCGTCTGGGACAGGTCTACTTACAGTCCCTAGAGTTAGGACTAAACAAGGAGAAGCAGCTTTTAGTTATTATGCACCAAAAATCTGGAACAAACTCCCAGAAAACTTGAGGTCTGCTGCAACTCTCAGTTCTTTTAAATCGAGTCTGAAGACTTTTTTGTTTCCATTTTAACCTGCAATTTTTATTTTATTTGCTTCTTTTATTCACTTTTAAATGTTTTATAATGTGTTTTATGTATTCTAATCTTGCCCCTGTAAAGCACTTTGAGTGGCCTTGTGTCTGAATTGTGCTATATAAATAAACTTGCCTTAACAAACAAGGTTTAGTCGAATAAACACCTGAATGTACATTTTGGACCTTTGCCATAATACTAGTATGAAAGAAGACATGTTATGGAAGATAAACAGACACAAATCTAGAAATTGACCAGTGCTTGAAAAAAAAATGTTCCCTTCAGTGTCTCGGCTAAAATAGAATTTAAATGTTTTCTTATGTCTTTTTATAATGATAAAAATTATAATAATGTAATTCAAAGCCCTTGTAAAACACGTGTAAAGCCTTGAGTATGAATTAATTGTGTTACAATAGAAATAAACTTACATAGACTAGAGAAGGAGAGGAGAAAAATATCTCCGCTGGGCAGAAACGTTGCTTGTACTGGCGGCGGGGTCTCACGGTTCTCCGTTACCCGCTCGTTAGCTGCTGTTCTCGGGCTCCATCTCGGTTGAAGACCGCGGAAGAGCCTGGAAGTTTCAAAGTCAAAAGGTGGAAAAAACTTCAAAAAACAGCCCTAAGAGGAGCAAATAAAGCCCCGTTTACATCCACTGAAGTCCGCGGGAGAGTTTGGCAGTTAATCTCGTAGTTTTAGGTCAAATAATAATGGTGAAAAACATCAAAAAGAGGCAGAAAATAACGAATTCACGACTTCAGTAAAACCTACTGGACGGCTGGTTAACGGTTAGCAGTTAGCAGCGGTTAGCTTCGACCGTTGACTCTATAAAGCTCCAGGTTCCGTTAGAAAAGCCGTTACAAAACACTGCTGGGAGCACAGTAGGCTTAAACAGCCCGCGAAAAATCACTTTTATATAAAATATCAATAAAACAAGCAGTTTTAGCTCGTTATTATGAACGGGAACAGTCAGTTCCCACCGTAAAGTTCTGTATAAGTGACGGCGAACAAAGTTTGGTGTCGATCCAACGACGGAGGAGAGTCAGAGAATCACCAAAGCGTAACATACGTAATGACGTAAGGGGTGACGTCAGCTAGACACACACACACACACACACAACGTTATTACACTTCCAGCTAAAGCCTTCACAATAAAATAGATAGATAGATAGATAGATAGATAGATAGATAGATAGATAGATAGATAGATAGATAGATAGATAGATAGATAGATAGATAGATAGATAGATAGATAGATAGATAGATAGATAGATAGATAGATAGATAGATAGATAGACAGACAGACAGACAGACAGACAGACAGACAGACAGACAGACAGACAGACAGACAGACAGACAGACAGACAGACAGACAGACAGACAGACAGACAGACAGACAGACAGACAGATAGACAGATAGATAGATAGATAGATAGATAGATAGATAGATAGATAGATAGATGTAGGCACTCACCGGGATATATATTCCATCACTCTGTACTCCTGCACACTCTCTGAAGACATCTGTAAACAATGAAAAATTAATCTGAGATCTCAGGTCTTAAATAAATGCATTTTCAGCATGTTTTTAAAAGTGTAATGTATAGTGTTAACCCTTATGCCCTATTAAAAAAAAGTTACACTGGGACCGTTAAGTACATTTTGTGTATGTTGACCTTTAAACTGCATTAAAATTATGAAAGATCAATATTTTTTCACAATTTTTTTTTCCATTTTTTTCATGAAGGGGTTGTTGTTCAATCTATGTCATGATTTAATTAATCACAATTAAAAATTAACCCTTTAGATGCCAATTTCGATCATATACCACCAACCGCTTTTTTGAAAAATACACTAAAATTCAATATTCAAATATTTTTTTTTACTTTGATTATTATTAGTATCACCGGCTCACCCATCTGAACAATAGGTGAGAAAATTGAATTTGGGGCATTATTACTTTTTGTATAATGTCAAATTGAATAAAAAAAGTTAGATTTCTACCATTGACTTACATTATAACAAAACTTTTTGGCAACCCGCCTTTAAATTAAAGTGAAACATTTTTTTTGCCTCTGATTTCCCATATTACTGCATAAAACACAATGCAATTGGGCAAAATGAAAGAGAATATTAAAATTTACCCATTTTATCACCTCTTTTATCATCAAAATATGAATTTTTATGATGAAAACCATTCACTAAAACTACAAAATAACAGCTTTTTTTTTTTTTTTTTAGTGTGTGAGTGTGTGTGTATGTGTCTGTGTGTGTGTGTGTGTGTGTGCATGTGTAAGTGCATGTGTGTGTGTGAAAGTGTGCTTGTGTGTGTGTATGAGAGGAGAGAAATTACAAGGGGTACAGATTTGCAGCCCTAATATCGTATGACACATGCAAACACACACACCCCCCCACACACACACACATACACACACAATCTTATTTTGTCATGGACATGCAGACGTCAGTCCATACTATCCATATCAGAACACCTTTGACATTTTTCTTTAGATTTTTTGTCACAGTGGCTAGTAATCCTGAAGTTTGACAGAAAATATGAAAATTTCAATTTTTTTCTCGTTTGTGTCATTTGGCATGTTTGTTCCTCGGTTTGAGACCATATGAAATGAGTAAATCAACTAGAAATTAGTTAAAACCTAAAATGTGATGCCTTACCTTCAAAATTAATGGAAAAAATTATATAAATTCTGATTTTATCTTGCCATTGCCAAGGAATCAAAAATACTGGTTTTATGGCTTTTTATGAGTTTACGAAATGGCATCTTTTTACACAAGGATTTCAGTTTATGTGATTTGAGTTCACACAGACTGACTCCTGGAAAATATTTTTTCACTTCAACCATTCTGACTAAAAGATGTGTTCACTAACTACACATCAAAACCATTTTATTGTATTTTTTTATTTTTTTTATTGGTTTGCAGCCATGAATTATACAAGAATGCCAATTTGTTGTAAAGGGTCACCATAGAGGTTAGTGGGGGGGGGGGGGCTAAAATGGGGCATTTTTTTTATTGACCTTGTTTTTACGTAAGTTTATCAAGTTTACTACAGAGAAATGGGAAATTACAGTCAAAATTATTTTTCACTTTAATTTTAAGGGGGGGGGGGGTCAAAAAATGTCGTTATAATGGAAGTCAATGGTACAAATCGTGTAGTTAACGGTCCCAGTGTAACAAAAACATCTCACACAGTCAAAATGAAGTAGATATGGATGAAACTCAGAATATCCCAACTTCATTGTAAAACACACCTCCTTACCAAATTTTATGGCTAGGGGACAATCACAGCCAAAATTATCTCAAAAATGCAACCCCAGATACACAAATCTCCACCAACGGGGCATAAGGGTTAATATAGCTGCCCTGTATCTGTGATTTACCTGGTTATATAAGGGTTAAACGTACATTTTTTAAGCATTTTCATTCATGTAGTTATTAGCATTTCCACAAGGTGGCAGACGACACACTCACAAACACACACTCTCATCTCTCTCTTCTCTCCTATACTACAGCTGATTTCAGGTGTGTGTGTGTGTGTGTGTGTGTGTGTGTGTGTGTGTGTGTGTGTGTGTGTGTGTGTGTGTGTGTTAATCTTTACAGTTTGAATAATTTTTTTGTTTATTTCACACAAATTACGTAATATTTTCTTTGATGAAAGGGTGAAATTCTCTCACATGAAATTGTTTATTTTATAACATACCAGTTTTTTTAGGAAAACAAAAATAAATTAAAATCAGAAGTTTCCTTCAATAGATATAAATTTTGTAGGGGAGAACGGGGTAATTTGTCACACGGGTTGGTTGTCACAATCGTTATATCTCGGAACCAGAAGGAGCTGTCTGTGAAATTTTGGTATGTAAATATCCAGAATTGGGATCAGAGGTCACCTACATAGTCTTCCTTGGAGTTAGACTGCTGAATTTGAGGTGAGACGACTGTTTGTGTTTTTCATGTCAAATTGAAAATATTTAGCTCCTCAGTATTTTTCTTCTAGGCTTTTACACAATGGGTTTATAACAAAACACTTGTTACCCATAAAAAGTGTGAATGCTTCAGCATTCACACTAATAAATACTAGTATGTTTAAATATTCCACATTGTTTCAATTAGAGTTCAAAAATTCACTACCGTTCATACTTTAGACTATTTCTTACTTTTCCACATCTTCATAGTCCTTTAGCTGATTCATATACATTCTCTCTCTAGGTCGTCCTCAGACACCATCAAGCCATCAATGTACTTTAGCTCCAAGTCTATTCAATCACTATTTCACAGTTTTAAGTTTTTTATCCATGTCTCTCAACGTATTCATAATTTCATAAATAAATATCATTCAACCCTCTATATATATTCAACTTTTCAACTCCTTTTAAACTCCTTTTATACAATTATGACCTTCATAAACTTTTTAAAATCTTCATACTCAGCTATCCAGTTTAGCGTAAGCTGTTTCCGCATTCACACGCATTTTCAGCAGGAAATGCATTTTCTAGTAAATACTAGTTTTAATATAAGTAATGAACTAGTGAAATCTATGAGGTTAAAATCCTACCTTGTTCACCTGCCGTGTCTAGACTCAGAATCGGACTAGTATTGAAGGTAGGCGCACCTGTGCAACAAAGGTGCAAACACACACACACACACACACACACACACACACACACACACAAACACAAACACAAGGAGTCTTTTGTGTGGAGTTTCAGTCTTTTGTCTGAATTTTGTGTGAAAGGGTCTATGTTTCCTGTTGTAATAGCCTATGCATTTTTTTTTTCTATTTGTTTTTCTTATTAATTAAATTATTTACATGCAGAACAATTCCTCACTTATTTGGCGCAGGACATCACTTTCCTATTGCCTATCTGCAAGCCTTTATTGGCTCGCATGCAGTAAAATAAATACGGTGATCACACTGTTAATACAGATCGTTCATAAAAACATTCAAAACAAACAGAGCAATAACATATAACTCGAGTGGCTGCTCTCTTACAAATAATTAATATAAAATAAATCAACAGCGGCGCCGGCATTACAAGGTGGAAATATGGACTACAAAAAATGTAAACTTGCTCTATATAAGGCTCTTCTGAATTGTTTGAATGCTGATTGTTGATGACATGTGACCAAGTGTCGTGCGTAAAGAAAGAAAATAAATGAAAACTAAAGAGAGTTCCAGTTTCTGTCATCCTCGATTAGATGTCCTGCAAAAGTTGGTGCCGAAACTCCAAGAAGCAAGAAGAGGACTGTGGAGGGAGAGTAGCCAGCCAGACAGACATATAGATAGATAGATAGATAGATGGATGGATGGATGGATGGATGGATGGATAGATAGATAGATAGATAGATAGATAGATAGATAGATAGATAGATAGATAGATAGATAGATAGATAGATAGATAGATAGATAGATAGATAGATAGATAGATAGATAGATAGATAGATAGATAGATAGATAGATAGATAGATAGATAGATAGATAGAGATAGACAGACAGACAGACAGACAGACAGACAGACAGACAGACAGACAGATAGATAGATAGATAGATAGATAGATAGATAGATAGATAGATAGATAGATAGATAGATAGATAGATAGATAGATAGATAGATAGATAGATAGATAGATAGATAGATAGATAGATAGATAGATAGATAGATAGATAGATAGTGTGGAGGGAGATTAGCCAGCCTGACTGTACATTTGAAAGAGGACAATGTTCCTGCAGATTTAGGATGTCCCAATACATGCATGCCAATGCATTATGCCAAAAATACCTAGATGCCACACTAACTCAAATCGCATTTGAGTATTCGTCTTTATTTTTAGCATTTCTCGACATAAAAAATAAATCTTCCTTATCCGATTTTCTTTTCTCTCCTGTCTGTGGCCCTAAAACTCTTCTGTACTTTAGTATGTAGTGTAGTAAAAAGACTAAAACTCTTCTGTACTTTAGTATGTAGTGTAGTAAAAAGACTAGAACTCTTCTGTACTTTAGTATGTAGTGTAGTAAAAAGACTAGAACTCTTCTGTACTTTAGTAGGCTATGTAGTGTAGTAAAAAGACTAAAACTCTTATGTACTTTAGCATGTAGTGTAGTAAAAAGACTAAAACTCTTATGTACTTTAGTATGTAGTGTAGTAAAAAGACTAAAACTCTTCTGTACTTTAGTATGTAGTGTATGAAAAAGACTAAAACTCTTCTGTACTTTAGTATGTAGTGTAGGAAAAAGAAATAGTATGTGAATTGGAACGCAGGGTAACTTTTTAACACATCAAAATCATCAGAAAACGTGCCGTTGTCCTCCGGGCGACGTAATGACGTCAGCAACGTGCGTCGCTGTGTTGGAATGTGCGGAAACTTCTGCAGCACTTTTCCACACTCTCTCTCGCTCGGTTGTTTTAGACAAAAAGTCACAGAAAAAGTGAGAAATCAGTGAGAAAGAGACGGGAAAGCGGCTGGAGTTTGTAGCGGAGGAGTTGGTGAGTGTGTGTGGGCTATGTGGGGTTTGGAAATGGGCTTTTTAAGAGGGTTTTTAGACCGAGTTTTGATGGAAAGTTGTGTTAAAATGGAGGCTGTGTTGAAGAGAAGAAGGCGCTGTCCGGGGCTGATCAGCACCATGGCTAACACTCGGGGGTGAACGGGGGGTGTCAGGCTATTTGATCCGACTTTTGATGCACCAAACTCGGCTTAACAACTCAGTAATAACCGCTAAACCTTAAATCTGAATGTGGTGGATTTATTTATTTAATTATTTTTAAGTTTAAAGTTGTTTAAGTCTACAAAACAGGCCTTTTCATGTCATTTAACCTCTTACACGTGATACGAAGCAGCAAACGTAAGGAATACAATAACATAACCTCAACCAACTTGTCTTAAAACAGCCAAAGTGTCGCGTTTGACTAGTTCACTCCTCGCTTCCGCAACACATTCCCCCAAACATCCCAAAAACGTCACATTTTGACTTTTTAAAGCTTTCTAACCTCTACCTGACTCAGTTTATATCTCCATATTATTAACAGGGACTTATAATGGTAAGTTACATCTCCTGTAAAGTAAACGTTTACACATTACACTAACTTCTGTTTCAACCAAACCTCTGTCAGAATCCCGCTATTTTAAGCCTCAACCAAAAGTCAGTTTACAGAAAGATTTAAAGTATTCACCTCTATTTCTATCCACACTTTACCTTTCTTTTCATATTGTGTAAAGTTCAATGGACAATTCGGCCTCGTGTGTGTATTAATTCCCTCTTTTATAAACTCCTGGAGGAGTTGAAAAGCCCCCGACAAACAGCGCCGCCGCAGCCGCGTTAAGTCGCTGTTTTCCGGGTGAAGTTCTGAACGCGATCGTGTCTTTATGGCGCTGTCGACTGAGCGGTGGTGCTGCTTAAAATGGCCGACGCATACTCAGGCTGCCTCTGACATCACTCACACAAAGCGAAACGTATTCTTATAAAACTATGAACAGATATATTATCCCTGCGTTACAAATCACATACTTTTTCTCTTTACCAAACTACATACTAAAGTACAGAAGAGTTTTAGTCTTTTTACTACACTACATACTAAAGTACAGAAGAGTTTTTGTCTTTTTACTACACTACATACTAAAGTACAGAAGAGTTTTAGTCTTTTTACTACACTACATACTAAAGTACAGAAGAGTTCTAGTCTTTTTACTACACTACATACTAAAGTACAGAAGAGTTTTAGTCTTTTTTCCTACACTACATACTGAAGTACAGAAGAGTTTTAGACTTTTTACTACACTACATACTAAAGTACAGAAGAGTTCTAGTCTTTTTACTACACTACATACTAAAGTACAGAAGAGTTTTAGTCTTTTTACTACACTACATACTAAAGTACAGAAGAGTTTTAGTCCTTTTACTACACTACATACTAAAATATAGAAGAGTTTTAGTCTTTTTACTACACTACATACTAAAGTACAGAAGAGT
>NW_027648097.1:67500-95000 GCF_949987685.1 Ammodytes marinus
TATTGATTCATCCAACTTTGATATCATATAATGATATTTTACTACTTTAAACCATTTTTACAGGGGCCTTTAACTCTTTAGGACCCTTCAAAACATTTTTTTTTTATCTCAAATACTTGAAAAATTATAAAATGTTACTCCTAAAAAAGCATTTACCAACCCTGCCTTTTGCATGAATCCCTCTGTGTGTGTCTCACCTATATTCACCCACTGGCTAACATATTCTCACCTTTCTGTGTCCAGGTGAGCGTCCTTTTAAGTGCCATTCAAAAAGTTATTTTTTTATATAAAAAAATGTTAGGAAAATTATTAAATTTCACTCCTAAAACATGTATACGGACCCTGTCTGCTAGCATGAATCCCTCTGCATGAGTATTTCACCTGTCCTCTCCCCACCAACTAACATTTTCTCACCTGTTTGTTTCCAGGTGAGCGTCCTTTCAAGTGTGAGAGCTGCACCTACCTGGCAGCGAACCAGCACGAAGTCACTCGCCACGCCCGGCAGGTTCACAACGGCCCCAAGCCCCTCACGTGTCCGTACTGCGACTACAAGACCGCCGACCGCAGCAACTTCAAGAAGCACGTGGAGCTGCACCTGAACCCGCGCCAGTTCCTCTGTCCGCTCTGCAAATACGCCGCCAGCAAGAAGTGCAACCTGCAGTACCACATCAAGTCCAGACACTCCGGCTGCAGCGTGGAAGTGGACATCTCCAAAGTCAAGCTGCGCGTGAAGAAACCCGGGCAAGAAGATGGCGCGGAAGACGAGAATTCTGCCGCGGACAAGTTTGATAATTCTTCGAGCGTTGATGAAGACTTTGACATGGATGAGGGTGAAGAGGATTCAGTGGATTTGAGCCCGATAAATCTCTCGATAGGCAAGAGTAGCCGACAGAGCGCAGCAGCAGCCGCCGTACAAACGCTGCAAACGGAAGCTACTAGCCAGGACAAGGACAGGGACAAGCCGGGCAAGAAACCAAACGCACCCTCGGAGAAAGAGAAATCTCAGAAGGTCAAGGAGAAGGTGGAAGCGGAGAAAAAGGTCTCGACAAGGCAGAGGAAAGCGGAGAATCTAGTGGAGAATTCACACACACAGACAGAGAATGCTACAGCTGCTACTCCTGCTGTTAATGGAGATAGCAAGGCCAAGAAACGGGTTAAAAAGTCAACAGCAGTCCCCGAACAAGTGGCCAGTCCAGAGAACGACCAAATGAAAACGGAGAATTCAGACACACAGCAAATATCTGAAGTGGAAGACGAGCTCAAGCCGGACAAGGACATACGACAAACGAAAAACGAAAATGGAGGCAAGGGGAACAAAAGCACCAACAAGTCAAAGAAGTCTGCAGGATCTAAGAAGTCCGAAAAGACTTCAAAAGACGCAGAACCTGTTCTAGAATCTCCACAGAAATCTGATGTTCCCGAGCGGAAGGAAAAGCCCGTGAAGAGGAAAGCAGGAGAAGTTCTAGATCTTTCTCAAACGTCTGAGATTGACAGTCCGGCCAAGAAGACCAAAAAGCTCAAAGCAGCTTCAGAAAGTGCGAAGAAAAGTGACGGCAAGTCCAGCGTGTCGACGCCAGTGAAGCAGAAGAAAACGAGGACCTCCAAGAAACCCTCAAGATCTCCAAAACAACTTTTCGACCCGACAACTCCTATTATAAGTCTGTCTAAGAAGGAGATAGAAGCGTTAGGAGATACGGAGACACACGCTGAGGCCTCCACTGACAAGAAAGAACTTTCAGAAGAACCGATGGACGACATCATACAAGTGAAGGTCTCCGGTAACGAATCGGAAACATTGCAAGAATCGCCGAAGAACAAGACATTAGCCAAGGCTTCTCCCGACAGGAAAACACTTTTAGGGGGTCAGTGTGACGACAAGACAGAAGCCACGGTGTCGAGGGACAAAATAGAACTTCCAGAAGCTCAGATGGACATTTTCACACAAGCTAAGGCCTCCAAGGACAAGGCGAAACCATCAGAAGTTCATTTGGACAATGAGACAGAAGCGAAGTCCTCTACAAACGGATCGGAACCTTCAGGAGCTTCACAGAAGAATCCAACGCCAGCTGAGGTTTCTACGGACAAGACAGCGCCGTCAGAACCTCGGCCGGTCAGCAGGACTCCCTCTAAGGCCTCAAAGTTAAAGATTAAAACGCTACAAGCTCCGGGAGACAGTCTGCCACATTCTAAGGTCTCCACAGACAAGAAAATACCCTTAGAAAGTCAGCCAGACCATAAGACACAAGCGAAAGCCCTTACAGACAAGCTAGAAGAATCAGAAGCTCAGTCGAAGAACAAGACATTCGCCAGGGCCTCCACGGACAAGAGAGAACCAACAGACAATAAGACACCGGCGAAGGACTCTACAAACAAAGTGGAACCATTACAAGAATCCCCGAAGAAAAAGACGCCATCTAAGCCTCCTAAGGACAAGATAGTGCCGTCAGAAGCTCAGTCGAAGAAAGCGACGCCAGCCAAGGTCTCTAAGCAGAAGAAAATACCGTCAGACAGTCCGACAGACACTAAGACACAAGCTAAGGCCTTTACGGACGAGGCAAAAGCACCGATGGCTCAGTCTAAGAACAAGACTTCAGCTAAGACCTCCACACGTCACAGATCAGAACAAGGAGAATCTGCGGTCAAACCCAAACTAGAAGAAGAATCTGGTGAACCATTGAAGCCAGTGCAACCGTCAGCCCAACCCTCGCCGGCTTCTAAATCTTCCCAGAGCCCCTGCAGCGCCGCGTTAGAAACCCCGCCTCGTTCTACACACCTTCCCGACACTCCCACGCCTCTGTTCGTCAAACCGACCTCCCCGCCGCCGCCGCCATCTTTATTCATCCCGGTTCAGCGCCGGAAAGTTCCGTCCACGGAGGAAGACGAGGGAATCCACAGCGGCC
The DNA here is from genome assembly GCF_949987685.1 of Ammodytes marinus. Taxonomy (NCBI): domain Eukaryota; kingdom Metazoa; phylum Chordata; class Actinopteri; order Uranoscopiformes; family Ammodytidae; genus Ammodytes; species Ammodytes marinus. The sequence continues at coordinate 70,401 of NW_027648097.1, forward strand.
ACGTCCAACACATCCGCACACACACAGGTAACACACACACACACACACAGGTAATACACACACACACACACACACACAGGTAATACACACACACACACACACACACACACACACAGGTAATACACACACACACAGGTAATACACACACACACACAGGTAATACACACACACACACAGACAGGTAATACACACACACACACACACACACACAGGTAATACACATACACACACAGACACACACACACACACACACAGGTAACACACACACACATGTAACACACACACAGACATGTAACACACACACACACAGGTAACACACACACACACACACACACACACACACAGGTAACACACACACACACACACACACACACACACACACACACACACACAGGTAACACACACAAACACACACAAGTCTCTATGTGAATGAAGTTAGAATAATCTTTCTAGCGAAGGGTGTAAGGGCAGGGTGTCATATTGTATCATATTGTATCATACTGTATGAAATGTAAAGCCCACTGAGGGAAATGTATTTGTGATTTTGGGCTATACAAATAAAACTGATTTGATTTTCTCTGTGCAGCGGAGGACGACGAGGGGATCCACAGCAGCCACGAGGGAGGAAGTGACATCAGCGATTCCGCCTCGGAAGGCAGCGACGATTCCGGTCTCCACGGCAACGGGACGAACTCGGGCAAAATGGCGAACGATCCCGAAACGCCGACCGACGAAATCCCGCCGCCGGCCGCCGAGCTCAAGAGCCACATGTGCATCTTCTGCGATCGCACGTTCCCCGTTGAAGTGGAGTACAGACGACATCTCAACCGACATCTGGTGAACGTGTATTACATGGACGGAGCCACAGGGGGGCAGAAGTGAGTCCGGGTCAGAAGATAAGGAAGACAACTAGGCCCTAGGGATGGGATATTCACTTGAAGAATTTTTTTTTTTTACTTTTTGAGAAAAAATGCCAAGAATTAAGTTGAAACCTCAAGAAAAAAACGTCAGAATTTAGTCAGAACTTTCGGGGGGAAAAGGGTTAAATGTCGAGGAAGATGAAATTATGAGAAAATGTCAAGATGAATTCAAAAGTAAGACATTCCAGATACCATGGTTGCGTTCCGAATCTCATACTCTTTCTTTTTTCTATTCTACATACTACATCCGACGATAAAAATAATCTAGTTAGGATGCAGTAGGCATACTATTGGGACATACTTTTACTCTCTTATTTCATCATAACATTGCTCCTTGATCCTGCCTCACGTGCGCAATGAATTGTGGGTCAGAATCGCCCAAATAGGATGCAGTTTTCAACCCTAACAATCTTGGCCGGATGAAGTAGGACATCCGGGTACTTCTAACCATCCTAAATCTGGCCATAAGAATCGGGACATCCTAAATCTTTTTCCTACATACTATATAGTAGAAAGTATGAGATTCGGAACGCAACCACACTCTTTTGTTTCTTCTCCACGTGAGCTTTGGTTCACAGATCCAGATCGAACTCTTTGAACGTTCACTGAATATTAAATGACTCAAATATGTCCCAGCTTTCTCACTCTGTCAGTAGGGGGCGCTGTGACCACTAACTCATTCCTAAGACACTGCCACTGTTTGAAAATTACAAACTCAGACCCTAACCCACTTTACTTTAAAAGGTGCTACGAGGAACTTTGAAATATTTCTGAAACAGTCTCATTTTTCCTCTGATGATCATAAATTACATGTAACAGCAAACGAGACCATCAGTGCAAAGAATGCTGTTTTTATATAGTTTTTCTTAATGCCTTTGACGTGGGTATACGCTCACCCAGGAACAACAGCTGGTGTGGTAAAAAAAACACTACCGCTTTTGTCCAAAGGGGGCGCTAGAATTAACACACACTGAAAGTTCCCCGGAGCACCTTTTAAGTTGAACCTACGAACATTTTTGAAAATAAATTCATCCCTCTAAAGCAAGAGAATGATTTAGTAAAAACATTTTTTTTTTGGGGCATTTTTCTGCTTTATTGATAGTGTAGAGACAGAGTTGAAATGGGGCAGAGAGGGGAGTGACATGCAGAGAACGACCGCGGGCTGGAATCGAACCCGGGTCCGCTGCTGGCTGAGGCCCATGGGGGGGGGGGGGCGCCCTACCAACTGAGCTAAGGACGCCCCCGAAAAAACCTTTTGAATGGACTCGTATCATTACATCATATCATATGACATCATGACCCTGTATAAACCTGAACAGCGTTTTTGGTCCAAATATCTTTGTAATTAAAATAGATTTTTCTTTTTCTTCGATGTTTAAATCCTCCTGTCCCGTTTGACAATCATCAGTTTCCTCTGGTTTGTTTTTAGCTTTTCACAGTAACACACACGTTGTTCTTGGTTGTTGTTGCTATGGGAGAGTGTCAGGGCCGATGGGAGGTAGAGATGAGAGGAGGGACGTTTCTTTATCTTTGTGTTATTCAAGAAAATAGCAGAGACAAAAGCCCGAGACAGATGTCGAAATTAGGAGAAAAAAGTTGAAATATCAAGAAAATTGTCAAAAATCTGGATTTAAAAAAGAATAATTACGATGCACTTTGAGCAGAAAGTCGACAGTTCCGTTGACAGATTTGAATTTATTATTATTTGATTAATAAGTGGAGCTTAGAGGACGTCTGCTTTCAGTCAAAATGAGGTTGGAGCCCTCTGTCTGTCTGTCTGCCTGTCTGTCTGCCTGCCTGCCTGTCTGTCTGCCTGTCTGTCTGTCTGTTGATCCTTGAAGTTTGAATCTGTCAATAAGTGCATAGTAAAACATTTTAAGAAAAAGTCAAATTTTTGGGATATTTCAACTATTTTCTCCAGATTTCAAAGTGTATTCTCCACACTGTGTCTTTAATCTCAAAGTGCATCATTAAATCTCCCGTGGCCCTGATAGTCTTACTCATGTCGTTAACGGTTAAAGGACGATTTTGCCTTTTTTTTTTAGACTTCTCTTGTGTAATATGTACATACAGTGTGAATATGTTTAAATTTGTTCTTAGTTGAATCAAGACGGTCAAATGACATGAACTAACATGAACATGAACATGAGCTCTTCGGTTGAAATCATTATTGTGCAATATTTTACTTTAGAACCAAAGTGTCTGTGATCAATTAACCTTTTGCTTTAAAGATGCAGTGTGTAGAAATTTTCTAAATTCTTAATTAGAACAGACTTAAGTTTTATGAGCTTAGAATGAGCCTTTTCTACAGTAGCACAGAACGGACAAAGTTAAATTACGACCTTACACGTTTTTATATATAGTGGGCGTCCTGGGGAAATGCACCTGTTGGAAGACCAAGAAGAAGAAGTACTATAGAATAAATAACTAAATACATCTTCACCTCATCACTTGATATTGTGGAAAGACTTGAGGCAGTGGTGGATGATGCCATCTTTAGTAACTATAGCTGTAAACAAAGGGGTTAGCAAAGGGAGCGTTGACATCTAGACTCTCACCACTAGATGATGCTAAATACTCTTTAATATTACACACTGCACCTTTAATGATCGATAGTTTTTCTCCAAATGTCCCAAAGATTTATCGACTCCATCGATCAATGACTAACTGTCAACCATAAAATGTTATGAACGAAATGTTTTTAATTGTTTTTTTCCCTCACCGCCATTTTCAAACAGTCGCCACGGTGACCATTGCATCATTACACGTGTTCATTTTAATGTGTTTTGTCATTTAAAGATGTTTAGCTCACTAACACGCTCACACACACGCTCACACACACACACACTCACTAACACGCTCACACGCACTAACACAAGCTCGTACACACACACACACACACACACTCACTAACACACACGCTCGTACACACACACACACACACGCTCACACACACTCACGCTCACACACACACACACACTCTCTAACACGCTCACACACTCACTAACACACACACTCACACACACACTCACTAACACACTCACACACACTCTAACATACTGTCATTGTATCACTTTATCCTCCTTTATAAATAAACAGTTTCTATATCAACTCTTTCGTCTCTCTTCATCGGGGTTCAGACGCAGAATGGAAAAGTTTGACATTTAATTATGATCATTTCCAGGTTTTGGTAAATTAAGTATAGACAAAAATACAGTTTCTAGACTATGGCTGCGTTCCAGTCCCCGTACTTTCTACTATATAGTTTGGTAGAAAAAAGATTTAGGATGTCCTGATTCTTGTGGCCAGATTTAGGATGGTTAGAAGTACCCGGATGTCTACTAAATCCGGCCAAGATTTTTAGTGTTGAAAAGTGCATCCTATTTGGGCGATTCTGACCCACAATCCAGTGCGCACGTGAAGTGACGTCACATCGACGAAGCCTCCATATGAAAACAAACGGGGATGAGACGGATATAAAAGCAAGAGGCAAGATCAAGGAGCAATGTTATGATGAAATAAATAAGTTAAAGTGTGTCCCAATTGTAGCATACTGCATGATGACTAGATACTGAATATGATCAGATGTAGTATGTAGAATAGGATAAAGAAAATCTACACAGAAACTGAACTGAGAAACACTGAGTGAAAAAAAAGCAAAACTTTATTATCATGAATGTTCTGGACAAAAACTATATAATAATAATAATTCCTTTAATAAGAAAAATTCAACAACTAAAAAAACGCAAAGAAACAAACAGAATGAACACAAAACCATTAAAAAAAAATGCAGCAATAATTCCACACACACACACACACACACACACACACACACACACACACACACACACACACACACACACACACACACACACACACACACACACACACACACACACACACACACACACACACACACACACACACACACACACACACACACACACAGATCTCATACAAATGAAATAAAAGCGCTTTTGAAAACCTTGACTGTTTCAAACCGCTGTGTTTTATTTTGAAACCCAGCGGTTATCGGTCCATTCTCTATGACTTCATCGTTAATTTCTTCTTCTTCTTCTTCTTCTTCTTCTTCTGCTTGTCCTTAACGTGTAGTTTCTCGGTGCCCTGAGTGGACAGCCCGGAGTCCAGCAGGCCGGCGGGTTTCACAGGTTTATAAGCAGCTGACTTCCTGATGCGTTCTCCTTTGAGAGAGACAACGTGAGGGAGCAGAGGGGGGCGGCGCAGCCCAAACATGTTCTCAGCTGGGCCGTGGACCTTTAACACCACCTGGTCCCCCAACGCAGCTGTGACTGACACCCAGCCTGAGAGGGAGGTGGGGGGGAGAGGGAAGGAGAGAGGGGGAGGGGGAGGGAGAGGGAGGGAGGGGGGGGTGAGAGGGAGGGGGGGAGGGGAGGGAGAGAGGGGGGGAGGGAGGGGGGGTGAGAGAGAGAGGGAGAGAGAGGGAGGGGAGAGAGAGGGAGGGAGGGAGGGGGGGGTGAGAGAGAAGAGGGTGTGGAGGGGGGTGTGAGAGAGGGAGAGAGGGGGTGTGTGAGAGAGACATTGTCATATTACAATATTTATTTATCTTTTATACGCGATTTTCAAAGAGAGAGAGAGAGAGTGAGTGAGTGAGTGAGAGAGTGAGTGAGAGAGAGAGTGAGCGAGTGAGTGAGAGAGTGAGCGAGTGAGAGACATTGTCATATTGCAATATTTATTTATTTATATCTACCTCTTGCTCTCTTTTATACGCGATTTTCAAAATTCAAGATATTTATTATAATAATATGTCCAATCAGCATTTGTGAAGAATGCTTTTTGACAAAAAACCCTAGGCTCTGTAAACATGCCAGTTTACAGAGCCTAGGCAGATGTTCAGTCACTCTTAAAGCTCTCCATTTGTAGATGATTTGCCTCACGGTGGACCGATGGAGCTCAAACTTTTTTTATATTAATTTATAGCTGTCCCCAGTCAAATGTGCAGCATCACAACTCTATTCCTGAGATCCTCTGAGATTTTTTTCCCTTTTAGCATCTCTGACCTGTATGGGTTCTCTTTGGTGAGCCTAAACTGACCTGGTTTGATCTCTGTTTTATCTAGTGCCACCCAATTTCTTCCCTAAAGATCTCTCACTACATTGGTCCATTTCATCTCTCAGTTTGGCCCACCTGATTGTGTTTACCTGCTCCATTTAAGCAATGCAGAAACCTTAAATAAAATAAAATATATTTTACAAAAACAACAAAAATGTATAAATAAAATAAATTTTTTCACATCCTCAAAACAATGCTATTAAAAAAACTGGATAATCAGACAGACAGACAGACAGACAGATAGATAGACAGACAGATAGACAGACAGACAGACAGACAGACAGACAGACAGACAGACAGACAGACAGACAGACACCTGTCCACTCAGTGTGTGTGTGTTTAGTTGTCTACCTGCAGAAGACAGAGTGATGTCGGCTGAAGCCTCGGTGTAACCTCGACCCTCCACACTGAAGTCCTGAGGAACCAGAGCAGGGAACGACTCCATGCGCTCCGACCCTCCAACAGGCACCTGAAGGCACCACGAGATATACTGTTAGGATGGATGGATGGATAGATAGATAGATAGATAGATAGATAGATAGATAGATAGATAGATAGATAGATAGATAGATAGACAGACAGACAGACAGACAGACAGACAGACAGACAGACAGACAGACAGACAGACAGACAGACAGACAGACAGACAGACAGACAGACAGACAGACAGACAGATAGATAGATAGATAGATAGATAGATAGACAGACAGACAGACAGATAGATAGATAGATAGATAGATAGATAGATAGATAGATAGATAGATAGATAGATAGATAGATAGATAGATAGATAGACAGACGGAACGATTTCATACGCTCCGACCCTCCAACAGGTACCTGAACGCACCACCAGATATGATATTTTTTAAAGATCTTGTTGTGGTATTTTAACCTGTTATTGACAGTTGAGAGGAGAGAGTGACCTGCAGTAAAGGTCCACAGATCTGAACCGGCAACCACCGAGACAAGGAGTCAATATGGTACACGCTCTATCCACAAGATATAAATGGTCTATAATAAATACTCAGATGAAACATTGTGAAAATATCAAAATAACCTCAGTTGTGTTCCCGCTCAAAAGCTACCAGTATGATTTCATTAGTAAAGAGTAAAGACTTCAGCCCAAAAATAATGCATTCTCTAGCCCCTTACCCTGGTTCCCGCAAAAATAGTTATACAAGTACACACACACACACAGACAGACACACACACAGACACACAGACACACACACACACACACACACACACACACCTGTATGAAGCCCAAAAATACATGAAAACGTATTACAAACAATATTACAAGATGAATTTCTGAAGAAATAAAGAACAACGTAGCATTTTCTATAGATTGACAGACAGACAGGCAGACAGACAGACAGACAGGCAGACAGACAGACAGACAGACAGACAGACAGACAGACAGACAGACAGACAGGCAGACAGACAGACAGACAGACAGACAGACAGGCAGACAGGTATATGTCTCACCCCCAGTAGAATGTGTCCAGCATGTTTCTCATAGACACTGTCGGCTTTCTCCAGACTGGTGAGGTGAACTGGGAGCCGACTGGAAGCCATGACCGAGAACCAGCAAGACTTACCTCCCTGAGAGAGAGAGAGGGAGAGAGACACTGGGTTAATACAGAGAGAGGGAGAGAGAGACACTGGGTTAATACACAGAGAGAGAGAGAGGGAGAGAGAGACACTGGGTTAATACACAGAGAGAGAGAGAGACACTGGGTTAATACATAGAGACAGAGAGAGAGAGAGAGAGAGACACTGGGTTAATATATATATAGAGAGAGAGAGAGAGACACTGGGTTAATACAGAGAGAGAGAGACACTGGGTTAATACACAGAGAGAGAGGGAGAGAGAGAGAGACACTGGGTTAATACAGAGAGAGAGAGGGAGAGAGAGAGACACACTGGGTTAATACACAGAGAGAGGGAGAGAGAGAGAGACACTGGGTTAATACACAGAGAGAGAGAGAGAGAGAGACACTGGGTTAATACACAGAGAGAGAGAGAGAGAGAGAGAGAGAGAGAGAGACACTGGGTTAATACACAGAGAGAGAGAGACACTGGGTTAATACACACAGAGAGAGAGAGAGAGAGAGAGAGAGAGAAAGAGAGAGAGAGGGAGAGACACTGGGTTAATACACAGAGAGAGAGAGACACTGGGTTAATACAGAGAGAGAGAGAGAGACCCTGGGTTAATACACAGAGAGAGAGAGACACTGGGTTAATACACAGAGAGAGAGGGAGAGAGAGACACTGGGTTAATATACACACACACAGAGAGAGAGAGAGAGAGACAGAGAGAGAGAGAGAGAGAGAGAGATTTGATGATGTGCTATGGCAATATTGTACAAAACTGTAACTTTCATGCCAATAAAGCCAATTTGAATTGAGAGAGAGAGAGAGAGAGAGAGAGAGAGAGAGAGAGAGAGAGAGAGAGAGAGAGAGAGAGAGAGAGAGAGAGAGAGAGAGAGAGAGAGAGTTAATGTATACGCACACACACAGATATCAGAAATCAAGCTTTATCTATATAACTCTCAGAAAAATACATTATAGTCAGGTTCATTCATATTTTTTTTTGATATAAAATAATGAAATCATGAATCAAATTGTCACATTTAGTTTTTGGTTGCCAAGCCTTCGCAGTTAATGAAAGCCTGATTTGGAAGTAAATCTTTAAGAACCTGTCTGTATGTAGTCAGACACAGACACACACACACACACACACAGACACAGACACAGACACACACACACACACACACACACACAGACAGACACACACACACACACACACACAGACACAGACACACACACACACACACACACACACACACACACACACACACACACCTGTATGAAGTCGATGCGGGCCACTCCTCCCACAAACAGAACAGTTCCAGGTTTCAACACAAACGTTCGCGGGACGACGGCCTGAGACGGAACCAGTGACATCACCTCCTGCTCAGTCAGCAGGCTCAGCAGCTGTGTGTGTGTGTGTGTGTGTGTGTGTGTGAGTGTGAGTGTGAGTGTGTGTGTGTGTGTGTGTGTGTGTGTGTGTGAGAGTGTGAGTGTGAGAGAGAAAATTAATTATTAGATTTCATATAATATGTAACTTTTCTTTAGCTTAAAGGTGCTACGAGGAACTTTTAAATATTTCTGAAACAGTCTCATTTTTCCTCTGATGATCATAGATTACATGTAACAGCAAACGAGACCATCAGTGCAAAGAATGCTATTTTTATATAGTTTTTCTTAATGCCTTTGTCATGGGTATACGCTCACCCAGGAACAACAGCTGGCGTGGTAAAAACACTACCGCTTTAGTCCAAAGGGGGGCGCTAGAATTAACACACACTGAAAGTTCCTCAGAGCACCTTTAAATGTGCAGTGTGTAATATGACATCATCAAGAAAGTTCTAGAAAGTTCTAGAATGCAACGCTCCCTGGGTAACCCCAACCCTTTAGAATAATAACAGAAGCTACAGTGGCCTTCAAGGACAAGAACAATTCTAATTTCTAAACAATGCAGCTGATGACATTCCAACTATGACACTTTCAAGATGGCGGCACTAGGCCTTGGTCCAAGATATGCAGAAATATGGACATATATGAGACCCTTTCTAAAGCAAAAAATAATAATTAAAAAAATAAATTCAACTATTATGCACTAAATTAAATGTACTTATGGATATTATAATTACTTTCTACAAAATCTGCTAGGAAATAAAACCCAAAATTCTACACACTGCAGGTTTAAGAACAGATGAATCAGAGCTGGTGTGACTCACGTCATTCTCCTTCATGATGCCCGGAGTGTCAAACAGCCAGTGAGCGTCTTTCACTTCATTCAAGCTCAACTCAGGGGGAGGCGGCTTGGGAGCTGAGTGAGACAGACAGACAGACAGACAGACAGGCAGACAGGGAGGCAGACAGACAGACAGACAGACAGACAGACAGACAGACAGACAGACAGACAGACAGACAGACAGAGGGACAGACAGACAGACAGACAGACAGACAGACAGACAGACAGACAGACAGGCAGACAGACAGGCAGACAGACAGGCAGACAGACAGACAGGCAGACAGACAGACAGACAGACAGACAGACAGACAGACAGATACACAGACAGACAGACAGACAGACAGACAGACAGACAGACAGACAGATAGACAGACAGAAGGACAGACAGACAGGCAGACAGACAGACAGACAGACAGACAGACAGACAGACAGACAGGCAGACAGAGAGACAGGCAGACAGACAGACAAACAGACAGACAGAGAGGGACAGACAGACAAGACAGATTATTAAGCACATTTCATTTTAATTTTACCTTTATTTATATTGTACAGATCAATTGAGGTGTGTGTGTGTGTGTGTGTGTGTGTGTGTGTGTGTGTGTGTGTGTGTGTGTGTGTGTGTGTGTGTATGTGTGTGTGTGTGTGTGTGTGTGTTTGTGTGTGTGTGTGTGTGTGTCTGTCTGTGTGTGTCTGTGTGTGTGTGTGTGTGTGTGTGTGTGTGTGTGTGTGTGTGTGTGTGTGTGTGTGTGTGTGTGTGTGTGTCTGTGTGTGTGTGTGTGTGTGTGTGTGTGTGTGTGTGTGAGACCCTGATTTACAATGATGTCAAAAACAACAATATAAACACAATATACAAATCCATCTAATACACAACAAGCTGATAAAGAGACATAACTGACATTTAAATAAAAAGCTTTTAGTCACTAATAGGTGTGGTACAGGTGTATGTTTTATAATAATATACACACACACAGAGACACACACACACACACTAACCTGCTGGCCACACAGACCGACAGACAGACAGACCGACAGACAGACAGACAGACAGACAGACACACACACACACACTAACCTGCTGGCCACACAGACCGACAGACAGACAGACCGACAGACAGACAGACAGACAGACAGACACACACACACACACACACACACACACACAGAGACAGACACACACACACACACTAACCTGCTGGCCACACAGACAGACAGACAGACAGACAGACAGACAGACAGACAGACAGACAGACAGACAGACAGACAGACAGACAGACAGACAGACAGACAGACAGACAGACAGACAGACAGACAGACAGACAGACACACACACCTCTGGGCCTGGCTGTCTCTCCCTCCTCTCCAAAGGCCAGGCTGTCTGGATCAAACGTGATTTCATCTGATGGAGGTTTGGGTTCAGAGCGGAAGGTCCGGCCCACACGCCCTGAAGAGAGAGAGAGATAGATGTTATAACACTATCCCTGTGTTCCAATTCACATACTCTTTCTCTTTACTACACTACATACTAAAGTACAGAAGAGTTTTAGTCTTTTTACTACACTACATACTAAAGTACAGAAGAGTTTTAGTCTTTTTACTACACTACATACTAAAGTACAGAAGAGTTTTAGTCTTTTTACTACACTACATACTAAAGTACAGAAGAGTTTTAGTCTTTTTACTACACTACATACTAAAGTACGGAAGAGTTTTAGTCTTTTTACTACACTACATACTAAAGTACAGAAGAGTTTTAGTCTTTTTACTACACTACATACTAAAGTACGGAAGAGTTTTAGTCTTTTTACTACACTACATACTAAAGTACGGAAGAGTTTTAGTCTTTTTACTACACTACATACTAAAGTACGGAAGAGTTTTAGTCTTTTTACTACACCACATACTAAAGTACAGAAGAGTTTTAGTCTTTTTACTACACCACATACTAAAGTACAGAAGAGTTTTAGTCTTTTTACTACACTGCATACTAAAGTACAGAAGAGTTTTAGTCTTTTTACTACACTACATACTAAAGTACAGAAGAGTTTTAGTCTTTTTACTACACTACATACTAAAGTACGGAAGAGTTTTAGTCTTCTTACTACACTACATACTAAAGTACGGAAGAGTTTTAGTCTCTTTACTACACTACATACTAAAGTACAGAAGAGTTTTAGTCTCTTTACTACACTACATACTAAAGTACAGAAGAGTTTTCGTCTTTTTACTACACTACATACTAAAGTACAGAAGAGTTTTAGTCTCTTTACTACACTACATACTAAAGTACAGAAGAGTTTTAGTCTCTTTACTACACTACATACTAAAGTACAGAAGAGTTTTCGTCTTTTTACTACACTACATACTAAAGTACAGAAGAGTTTTAGTCTTTTTACTACACTACATACTAAAGTACAGAAGAGTTTCAGTCTCTTTCCTACACTACATACTAAAGTACAGAAGAGTTTTAGTCTTTTTACTACACTACATACTAAAGTACAGAAGAGTTTTAGTCTTTTTACTACACTACATACTAAAGTACAGAAGAGTTTTAGTCTTTTTACTACACTACATACTAAAGTACAGAAGAGTTTTAGTCTTTTTACTACACTACATACTAAAGCACAGAAGAGTTTTAGTCTTTTTACTACACTACATACTAAAGTACAGAAGAGTTTTAGTCTCTTTACTACACTACATACTAAAGCACAGAAGAGTTTTAGTCTTTTTACTACACTACATACTAAAGCACAGAAGAGTTTTAGTCTTTTTACTACAATACATACTAAAGCACAGAAGAGTTTTAGTCTTTTTACTACACTACATACTAAAGTACAGAAGAGTTTTAGTCTTTTTACTACACTACATACTAAAGTACAGAAGAGTTTTAGTCTTTTTACTACACTACATACTAAAGTACAGAAGAGTTTTAGTCTTTTTATTACACCACATACTAAAGTACTGAAGAGTTTTAGGGCCACAGTCAGGAGAGAAAAAAAAAATCAGATAAGGAAGATTTATTTTTTCATTATGTCGAGAAATGTCAAGAATAAAGATGAATACTCCAAAATGCTATTGGAGTTAGTGGGGTATTTATGTATTTTCAGCATACTAAAATTAACGTACATCTATTGGGACATCCTAAATCTTTTTCTGGCACGCTAAATAGTAGGGAAGTATGGGTAAAACTCAATATGTTTTTTGTCATTTTCAAGCTTTATTATACAGAGTTGAAATGGGGAGACAGAGAGAGAGAGAGAGAGAGAGAGAGAGAGAGAGAGAGAGAGAGAGAGAGAGAGAGAGAGAGAGAGAGAGAGAGAGAGAGAGAGAGAGAGAGAGAGAGAGAGAGGATGACCTGCAGTAAAGGTCCACAGGTCAGATTTGAACCCGCGACCACTGCAATGAAGGCCGGAGCCAATATGGTACACGCTCTATCCACTACACCACCGGAGCGGCCCATGTAGTAGACATTTCTGGTAGGATTATGGTTCATTTGGATGTGTATGGATGTCTGTATTGTGCCTGGCTCTCCCTGGAGGCCAGCTCTGGTGTTGCACCGTGTGTATTCATTAAGAGATTAAAGCTGGGGTGGAGGATTTGGGGAGAAAATAGCAGTTGGGATAGAGATTTGAATCCAAATACCTCAACCGCTCCACTTGTTCTCTTTGGTCCCTCCCCTATGGTCCCTCCCTGACACACTCTACACCAACAACGTCGGTGCCAAAGTGAATGGACAGTCCCAACAGCCAATAAGAACAGAGAATCGGAGCCTCACTCTGATTGGTCAAAGTGTACAGCTCATGTTAACTTTGACCAATCAGAAATCACATACCCCAGCTTTAATCTGTTTGACCTTCAAAGTGACAGAAGAACTTCTGTTTAATAAAAGTATTTTTGTTAAACTTTGAAATAAAGATAGCTTTGGTTAATATTACCTGAAGTTACTCAAAGCTACAGTGTGTAATATGGGAATATTGGCGGTAAATTGGTGTGTGTGTGTGTGTGTCTGTCTGTCTGTCTTCTTGCCTGCCTGTCCATGTCTGTCTATGTGTGCATTATTGTGTCCGTCTGTCCGTCTTACCCACTAGATATCCCTTCCTAGCTAGCAGTTCTAGCCTTGGCAGTGTGTGTGTGTGTGTGTGTGTGTGTGTGTGTGTGTGTGTGTGTGTGTGTGTGTCTGTCTGTCTTCTTGCCTGCCTGCCTGTCTGTCCGTGTCTGTCTATGTGTGTATTAATGTGTCTGTCTGTCTGTCTGTCTGTGCATTATTGTGTCTCGGTGTCTGTCTTTCTGTCTGTGTGTCTGTCTGTCTGCCTGTCTTAATATGTCTGTCTGTCTGTCTGTCTGTCTGTCTATGTGTGCATTATTGTGTCTCGGTGTGTGTGTGTCTGTCTGTCTGTCTGTCTGTCTGTCTGTCTGTCTGTCTGCCTGTCTGTCTGTCTTACCCACTAGATAGCCCTTCCTAGCCATCAGTTCCAGCCCTGCTAGCTCGTTAGCGGTTAGCTGCGTCTCCGTTTGCTGCTTGGCCTCGTTCAGCCTCTCCTGACGCTTAAACATTCTGTACGGAGTCGGGTTGATGATGGGAAACTTTAACAGGTTCAGAGTGGTCCCTGAAGGCAACACAGAGAGAGAGACAGGTTCAGAGTGGTACCTGAAGGCAACACAGAGAGAGAGAGACAGGTTCAGAGGGGTCCCTGAAGGCAACACAGAGAGAGAGACAGGTTCAGAGGAGTCCCTGAAGGCAACACAGAGAGAGAGAGAGACAGGTTCAGAGTGGTACCTGAAGGCAACACATAGGCCTTTCACACCGCCGCAAAATCGGCGCTAGTTCTGGGCTTGTTCGGAGTTAGAGCCAGTGTTTTGGTTTCACACCGCCAGAGAGCCTGCTCCGGGCCGTAAAAACCGGGGGAACTCATACCCCAGGATTGAGCAGGGTTTGATAAGAACTGCTTGCGCGAACGGCCGGGGGAGGGATTATCCTGACCAACCAGAGCAACTCAAACCTCATGCCCGCCATATTTAAAAACACCGCTACTACGAGACGTAAACATAACATAATTACTGAACGTAGCGATCAAATTGACCGGCGAGAATACGCTGTATGGGTCCTGTTTGCTTAAGAAAGCAAAGCGAGAGCCAACAAGTGTAAAAATAAGACGTATTCGCCGCTGTTGTTGTGCTTAAAGCTAGCGGTAGCTTTAGCGTTAGCCACAAGAGCAGTGGCGTCGGGTGACGTACACACACGTTTACAGTGACGTCATGACGTTGCTCTCTTGCCGGCTCCATGGCTGTCTCCGGTCGATGTGAAACCAACCGGTTCATAACTGGGATAAGGCTGTAACCAGTTTTGAACTGACCCCAACACCAGCCTGGAACTGACTCTAGGTTCATTTTGGTGTGAAAGGCCTAACAGAGAGAGAGACAGGTTCAGAGTGGTCCCTGAAGGCAACACAGAGAGAGAGAGACAGGTTCAGAGTGGTCCCTGAAGGCAACACAGAGAGAGAGACAGGTTCAGAGGGGTACCTGAAGGCAACACAGAGAGAGAGAGACACCGGATTGTGGGTCAGAATCGCCCAAATAGGATGCAGTTTTCAAAACACTAACAATCTTGGCCGCATGAAGTAGAACATCCGGGTACTTCTAACCATCCTAAATCTGGCCACAAGAATCAGGACATCCTAAATCTTCTTTCTACCAAACTATATAGTAGATAGTATGAGATTCGGAACGCAACCACACACTTTAACAGGTTCAGAGTGGTCCCTGAAGGCAACACAGAGAGACACGCGCGCACACACACACACACACACACACACACACACACACACACACAGAGAGACAGACACACACACACACACACACACACAATCAAATAAGGCAAGTTTATTTCTATAGCACAATTCAGACACAAGGCCACTCAAAGTGCTTTACAGGGGCATAAAATACATCAAGTATAGAATAGACATTAGAAAAGAGACGGACAGACAGACAGACAGACAGAGAGACAGACAGACAGAGAGAGAGAGAGACAGACAGACAGACAGACAGACAGACAGACAGACAGACAGACAGACAGACAGACAGACAGACAGACAGACAGACAGACACACAGACACACAGACAGACAGACAGACACACAGACACACAGACAGGTACCTGGCCAGGGGGAGATGGTAGCCTTGTGGATGACATCAGAGGCATTGCTCTTGCAGTAGTCGCTGGTTAACAGACAGACAGACAGACAGACAGACAGACAGACAGACAGACAGACAGACAGACAGACACACAGACAGAAAGACAGACACAGACAGACAGACAGACAGACAGACAGACAGACAGAGAGAGAGACAGACACAGACAGACACACAGACAGACAGACAGAGAGAGACAGACAGACAGACAGAGAGACAGACAGACAGACAGACAGACAGACAGACAGACAGACAGACAGACAGACAGACAGACAGACAGACAGACAGACAGACAGACAGACACACAGACAGACAGACAGACAGAGAGACAGACAGACAGACAGACAGACAGACAGACAGACAGGTACCTGGCCATGGGGAGATGGTAGCCTTGTGGATGACATCACTAGCGTTGCTCTTGCAGTAGTCGCTGGTTAACAGACAGACAGACAGACACACAGACAGACAGACACAGACAGACAGACACACAGACAGAAAGACAGACACAGACAGACAGACAGACAGACAGACAGGTACCTGGCCATGGGGAGATGGTAGCCTTGTGGATGACATCAGAGGCGTTGGTCTTGCAGTAGTCGCTGGTTAACAGACAGTTGAACAGAGTCGACTTCCCGCTGTTCGCCATGCCGACCAGGTACACGTCTCCATGGTAACGCCAGGTACGCTGCAGACCTGAGGTAAGACAATGTAAAATCACTGTGTGTGTGTGTGTGTGTGTGTGTGTGTGTGTGTGTGTGTGTGTGTGTGTGTGTGTCTGTGTGTGTGTGTGTGTGTGTGTGTGTGTGTGTGTCTTTGTGTGTGTTTGTGTGTGTCTCTGTGTGAATGTCGATAGTTAGCTGCTGCTATCGGTGTATGAATGAGTGTGTGAATGGTAACGTGGGAAAGGAAAACAGGTCTCCCTTGATAAAGAGTCTTCGGACTCAATGGGATTTACCTGTATGAATAAAGGTTAAAAAAAAAAAATAATAATAATAATCGGCCGATTATAGCATATATCGGAAAAATCGGCAATCAGCAAAATGGCCGATTTTTTTTTTTTTTTTTTTAATTCAAGCAATCATGTTGAGTGAGATGCATTGCGGCCCCGGAGGTAGCCTTATAGCCTTACAGCCTTATAGCATATTAACAGCAGCAGCAGGGGTGTTGTTATACAGTGGATTAATTCACACTTGACAGTTCCCCCTGACACCAATAGCAGAGGCATTTTTTTTTTCTAACCTTTATTTCTACAGGTAAATCCCATTGAGACCGAAGACTCTTTTACAAGGGAGACCTGTTTTCCTTTCCCACGTTACCATTCACACACACATTCACACACCGATAGCAGCAGCTAACTATCGACATTCACACGAGGCAAGGTGGGTGAAGTGTCTTGCCCAAGGACACAACAACTATGACACAGGTGGCAGGGCGGGGATCGAACCTCCAACCCTTTGATCATCGGCCGACCCGCTCTACCACCTGTAGACACAGTCGCCCCATTGACATTGGTCAACTCTTGACTGTTAATAGTAGTTGATATTACTATAGTTATTATATAGAAGTTATATAGTGCTTATTGGAGGTCATTCAAAGACACTTTACATCAAACATATAGAAAATCATACTGATAGAAAAAGAAAAGAAAATACAGACAAATTAAAGATAAGGTTTGGAGTGGAGTCCGCTGTCATTATGCTTTCTTAAAGAGGTGAGTTTTGAGTTGACTTTTGAATGAGTTTATTTAGTCTGAGATGCTGATGTTTGGAGGGAGGGAGTTCAGAGGGTTGGGTGCAGTTACATAACATGCTTAATGTCTGAGTTTAAAAATGTCACTTTAGACATATTTGTAACACTTTATTTATTTTAGATAATGCATATTTCAATAAATAAAAAGTTCCTGTACACCTATTGACAGTAACAAGTATTTATATATGTTTAAGGGTTCAAAAAAGTTAATTTTTTCAATATATTTTTGGGGGATTTAAAAAAAAAAATAATCGGACGATTTAATCGTTATCGTAAAAGTGTGTGTGTGTGTGTGTGTGTGTGTGTGTGTGTGTGTGTGTGTGTGTGTGTGTGTGTGTGTGTGTGTGTGTGTGTGTGTGTGTGTGTGTGTGTGTGTGTGTGTGTGTGTGTGTGTGTGTGTGTGTGTGTGTGTGTGTGTGTGTGTGTGTGTGTGTGTGTGTGTGTGTGTGTGTGTGTGTGTGTACCTGAGATCAGCTGTTCCACTCCGTAGCCCGTCTTAGCGCTGATCAGGTGAGTGTCAGTCACCTGGGCAAGAAAACCTGCTTCCTGGGTAGACAGACAGACAGACAGACAGACAGACAGATTGATAGTCAGTTACCTGGGAAAGAAAACCTGCTTTCTGGGGGATTCTGACAAGAAAATTACTTTTATTTTTATGTTGCCTGTTTTATTGTTGTTTTTATTTTGCAGATAAAAAAAATAGCAAAAATATATAATAAATATTTTGACCATAATGATGAATTATAGACACACACACACACACACACACACACACACACACACACACACAGACTCAGACACACACACACACACACAGTCTCACACACCGACACACACACAGACACAGACACACACATAGACACACACACACACACACACACACACTCTTACCTCACAGTAGGCGTTGAGCTGCTTCTTGATTCGCTGCAGGTAGTTAGGGGCGTCGCCCGGCAAAAGGTCGATCTTGTTGCCTATGACGACCACCTGTTTGTTGCCTCCTATGATGTCACTAAGGTCTGTTACTATGGACGCGGGCACGTCCATCAGGTCAACCAATAGCAGCACCAGAGCCTTTAGGGGGCGGAGCCTTTGGACAATGACACGGTACTCTTCTGGGGTCATACTAAGCGCCAGGGCTTTAAGGAGAAGAGAGGGAAAGGAGGGGATATTGCATGTGAGTGAGGCAGTGAGTGACTGAGTAACTGACTGACTGACTGTCTGACTGACTGACTGACTGTCTGATGGTGTCTGTCTGTCTGTGTCTGTGTGACTGTCTGTCTGTCTGTCTGTCTGTTACCCTCTTACCCTTGTGGTGGTGTCTGTCTGCCTGTCTGTCTGTCTGTCTGTCTGTCTGTCTGTCTGTCTGTTACCCTCTTACCCTTGTGGTGGTGTCTGTCTGTCTGTCTGTCTGTCTGTCTGTCTGTCTGTCTGTCTGTTACCCTCTTACCCTTGTGATGATGTGTGAGCAGATGGCAGCGCTGGCAGGTGGCCCCCTCCAGCCCTCCCTCTCCCTGCAGGGATCGGAGCTTCTCGCTGGGCATGAATCCGGCCACGCTGGGGTCCGTGCAGTGGAGCATCGCGCCGCAGCCGCAGCAGCTAACGGCGCTAACGGGCTCAGACGGGTCGGCCGTGCCAAAGACCCTGTGCTCTCCACGCTCTGACGGAGGCTTCTTCTTCTGCAGGGGAAATACAGGCGGGGTCATTATTCATGTCTTAATTATTAACATTTCTTAACTATGCAGAATAACTGTGGTTGCGTTCCGAATCTCATACTTTCTACTATATAGTTTGGTAGAAAAAAGATTTAGGATGTCCCGATTCTTGTGGCCAGATTTAGGATGGTTAGAAGTACCCGGATGTCCTACTTCATCCGGCCAAGATTGTTAGTGTTGAAAACTGCATCCTATTTGGGCGATTCTGACCCACAATCCAGTGCGCACGTGAAGTGACGTCACATCGACGAAGCCTCCATATGAAAACAAACGGGGATGCAACGGATATAAAAGCAAGAGGCAAGATCAAGGAGCCATGTTAGGATGAAATAAGAGAGTAAAAGTATGTCCCAATAGTATGCCTACTGCATCCTAACTAGATTATTGTTATCGTCGGATGTAGTATGTAGAATAGAGAGAAGAAAGAGGAGGAGATTCGGAACGTAACCATGGTATCTGAATCCAAACCTTCTTCTGTGTCTTGGTTGCCGTGGCGTTCTCCTCAGGCAGGAAGTCGACATCGTGGAATGTGATGAGGTCATTAGGCTCCTCCTCCTCCTCCTTCGTCATGGCGACGCCCCCCAAAGCCTCCAACTGACGCTCCAGAGAACGCAGCGTTTTCATTGGTCCAGGGGCAGAGGCAGCAGAATGCAGGGTTTTCATTGGCTCAGAGGCAGTGGAGGAGGAGAGGGGGGGCTCCACAGGGGCGGGG
Source organism: Ammodytes marinus (assembly GCF_949987685.1). NCBI lineage: Eukaryota > Metazoa > Chordata > Actinopteri > Uranoscopiformes > Ammodytidae > Ammodytes > Ammodytes marinus. Next base: position 90,593 of record NW_027648097.1, read on the forward strand.
GGGTCATCTGGAGAGGAGGATGTAATAAATATTTAGAAAATAAATAAATATTAAAAAAAACTTAATTTCCCATGATGCAGTGCGTCTCACCTGTGCATTCTTCAAACACAAACTGCTCCTCCAGCTTTGGGTCGACGGTGCAGGAGCGTGTGTGTGTGTCTGTGCGTGTGTGTGTGTCTAAGCGTGTGTGTGTGTCTGCGTCTGTGCGTGTGTGAGGGTGTGTGCGTGTGTTTGCGTCTGTGCGTGTGTGAGGGTGTGTGCGTGTGTTTGCGTCTGTGCGTGTGTGTGTGTTTGCGTCTGTGTGTGTGTCTGTGTCTGTGTCTGTGCGTGCGTGTGTGTCTGTGTGTGTGTGTGTGCTGTAGTTGGCCCCTGCCCCTGGGCCAGGCTGGGGAAACCCTGTAGCGGTGACGCGACGGGCGGCTCGCAGCGCCCCGAGCCCGAAGTTCAACACCTTCAACATGGCCGCAGGAAAACACCTGGAATAGAATAGAATAGAGTTTTATTAATATATATATTTATTTAACATTTTTTTTTGGCATTTATATGCTTTATTGATAGTGTAGAGACAGAGTTGAAATGGGGCAGAGAGGGGAGTGACATGCAGAGAACGACCGCGGGCTGGAATCGAACCCGGGTCCGCTGCTGGCCGAGGCCCATGGGGGGGGACGCCCTACCAACTGAGCTAAGGGCGCCCCAAGTTTTATTAATATTAATAATGAAATATTATTTTAGACAGACACTTTTTAGACACTTGACACTAGAATTAGAACAAAACTAAATAAAAACAGGTGAAGCATTCTTTGCGCTGATGGTCTCGTTTGCTGTTACATGTCATTTATGATCAGAGGATAGATAAGAAGTTTCATTTATTTATTTATTTCAGGTCAATGAAATTTTTTTTTTTTTTTTTTTTAACCTTTATTTATACAGGTAAATCCCATTGAGGCCGAAGACTCTTTTTCAAGGGAGACCTGTTTTCCTTTCCCACGTTACCATTCACACACACATCCATACACCGATAGCAGCAGGCTAACTATCAACATTCACACGAGGCAAGGTGGGTGAAGTGTCTTGCCCAAGGACACAACAACCATTAACGAACATGTAATGATACTGAGTCCATTAGGCAGGTTGATGTTACAGTAAAAATAAAAAAGATATTCAATCATTGTTATTCTTTACATGAAAACACAATATGTAGTTCACAGTTCATTCCAACTAGAAGCTTTTAATGTTTATCCTATACTTGATGTATGTTATGCCCCTGTAAAGCACTTTGAATGTGTGTGTGTGTGTGTGTGTGTGTGTGTGTGTGTGTGTGTATGTGTGTGTGTGTGTGTGTGTGAGAGTGTGTGTGTGTGTGTGTGTGTGTGTGTGTGTGTGTGTGTGTGTGTGTGTGAAGCACTTTGAATGGCCTTGTGTCTGAATTGTGCTATAGAAATAAACTTGCCTAATATCTTCAAGGTTAGGGAAGCATAGCAACTCCTCAACACATTAACTCTGTGTTTGTCACGTGATACATTTTAACATACATCTTCATATCCTTTAACCAATTTAAACAAACTATCTTAAATCTGCCAAACTCTACCTGTAACTGTTTTAATTAGGCTATATTGTACTTTCACCCATTTAATTTTAATCGCTGCCACTTAATCTTCACCACTGTGTAAATGTTTCAATTGTTTTTTTTTCTCTTCACCTGTTGTTGTGTATTTGATGTATTTGCCTTGAATATTGTTTATGTATTGTTGTTTTTCCTTTGAATTTGTTTTGAACTCAACGTCATTGTAAATGAGGGTCACCCCTCAATTGGTCTCTCGAGGATAAATAAAAGTTAAATGAAAAAATGAAATGAAAAAAATAAATCACAAATTTCACTGCTGGGACTAAAACAATGCCCTCGGTGGCAGGTACACTCCGGTACGCTCATAAATACCATCACGACACTTTGTAACAAACATTGGGTTCAAATCAGAGGCGAACAGTGATTTAGTTTGGTGTTAAATGTAGCAACAGTTTGGGTTTATCTTTGGGATAATCCCTGCGTTCCAGTCCCCATACTTCCATACAATCTAGTCTCCCAGGAAAAGATTTAGGACGTCCCAATACATGCTTATCAAATGCAGTATGCCAAAAAAAAATACCCAGATGCCCTAACATTTCCAATTACCTTCTGTAGTATGCAAACCAGCGTGCTTTAGTAGCCTATGTAGTGTAGTAAAAAGAAGAAGTATGCGGTTTGGAACGCAGGGGATATCTTCAAGGTTAGGGCAGCATAGCGACACCTCAAGACATCCACACTTCACACATGTCTGCGCCTTTCTTCACTGTTTTATTATTATTATACCACCCACACCTGGACACGTGAACGCGCCATGAGATCTCACCTTGAATTGTCCCGCTGCGGAACCCTTTCACAGAAGTTTAAAGTCTTATATTAAGTCCATGCTGCGGTTAGAGTCTGATATATCTCGTCCATGCGTGTGGCGTGTATACATACCAAGCCTGCAGGTCCACTTCCTGAACGGACGTGACGCAAAACACGTCATCTGTTTACGTTCTCCTAAAAAAAAAATTAAAAAAAATCACAGCGAAATCACAAACTATTTTATTTTCGGATTAAAGAACCGGAACATTTTTTTCTACATACTATATAGTAGAAAGTATGCCAAGTATGCCATTCGGAACGCAACCATTGAGACAAACAGAGAGAGTTTTGTGGAGCTGATGGGCTTAATCAACGTTGTGTCAACTTGTTTGGTGATGGCTTGAATGGAACCGACATTCATTTGTATGAAAAAGTTATGCACTGTATCTTTTAGCTCAATAAACAACATAAGCCACATACCATATCTGATATTTCCCTATGTAGTGAGTTCCTGTGTGTGTGTGTGTGTGTGTGTGTGTGTGTGTGTGTGTGTGTGTGTGTGTGTGTGTGTGTGTGTGTGTGTGTGTGTGTGTGTGTGTGTGTGTGTGTGTGTGTGTGTGTGTGTGTGTGTGTGTGCGTGTGTGTGTTTAAATGATAGCCTATAGTAGAATATTTAGAGAAAGCTTTAAACCGTTACATGTCTGGTATTTTCCCATGTAGTGATCTCTCTGTTTCTCATAGACGATCTTTGTCTGCAGTTATAACTTCCTGTGCGCGCGCCCGTCCGTCACTTCTCTGTCGTCATGTTGAAGTTTCGGGTCTCCGCGCTGAGGTCAGCCGTGAGCGCGCTGCGACACAATATCACAACTATTCCAGCTAATGCACAGGTCAGTTCACTCACACTCACTTTAAATAACCTTACGCAGCCACAGACTGGCTCGTAAACTACATAAACTAGGCCCAGCCAGCGGTGTAATGTTACTATACATTTACTCACTACTCGTCTGTAGCCTACTTAAAGGTGGAGTCAGTGATTCTGCACAATGCTGTTGCAACAACAAACAAACCTCCTTTAACTCCTATAAGGGCCGGGTTCACAGACGAGGCTTAAACCTAGTCCGAGACTCAAATGCCTGTTGAGCTGGATTAATTCAAAACTACTTGCACAGACTGAGTTTAAACTAGTCCTAGATTAAAGATATTCTGGATTAAACAAAGCCGGACTGCCAGACTGTCGACTAGAGCTACTCTAGGTCTAAATTTGATCTTAAATGAATCCTCCAAAGAGGCAGGTTTAACTTCAGTTTAGTGTTTGTGAGAGAGCATGGACTATTTGGAATATCTAAATGAAGACCAACTCCCACTGCAGAGGCCAGCCAGGAGAGTACTTGTGGATAGGTCTTATTAACATTTATTTGATGAATTTACATTTAGAGACCGCTTCAATATGGAAAATGCACTGAAAATAACAACTTTGCTTGAGTTTATCAGATGGATGCATTTAAATTGAAGATGTATTCAGCACAATACAATGAGTGTCTAAAACAATTCTGTTTTCAAATGTGGTTGTTGTGATTTAAAATACTGACACACGTGAATAACAAAACAACAGGAACACCTTTTATTTTCTACTTATATCTTCACTGTGATCAGTAATCACAATTGTCTCAGTACTGTATCTTGTTTGAATCATAGCTCTCTCTTCCAACTTCATGTCCAATTCCACACGTAGAATTTTCATTTTCATGTCATACTTCCTTCAGGTATTGCATTTTCTGTTCATGGAATTCTCAGGCTAACTTTTCATGCAACGTCATCTTTTTTGTCCTTTGTTGAAAGGTTGTGGCTAGCTCTTCTTTAAGGCCTTTGCACACCGGGCGCGTTTTATTCGTGCGATTAATCCGTTAATTAACAAACGTATACAGAGTCAATACAAGCTTCCACACCAGCGCCGTCATTTCGCATCGCGAATTTGCGTTTTTTATTTTTTCTAACTGAGTTAGATTTTTCTGGGACGTCGCTTCTAAAGTGAGACGCGAC
>NW_027648096.1:0-5000 GCF_949987685.1 Ammodytes marinus
TGACAACCCGCTGTGCGACCTCAACCCCATATTCAAGGATTACGAAAAACACCTGGCGAGCATCGAAAAACAATATGGCGCCGTTTCTGCCGCCGCTACAGATGAGAAAAAAACAGCGGTCAACAATCCCTACTACACCTGCAATGCTGCCAAGTCTATCAACTGCTCCACCAGCTCAAAAAAATACCACAAATACTCCCACTACTCCGGATTGTTTTCATTCGGCAAAAAAAACACCACCGAAGAAGAGGAGACAGGGAAAGATGAAAAGAAAATGGCGGCTGCATCAGTTTCCTCCACAGCTGTTGGCGTGAGTTTTAACTTTGGTCAGAAAGTAGACAGCGACGTGATTGGTTCGTTGGGTTCCAACAAACCGGCGGGCATTCCGAGCTTCTCATTCGCTCCCGTGTCCGGCGGAATTCAGAATTCACTGTTTGGATCGGCGGGCGGCACGACGTTTGGAGGGTGGCGAAACCGAGCGCTACACCGTCGCAACCCACAGGTAGTAAAGGCAAGATATGGATTTTTTATTTTTTTATTCATTCATTGATTATTTGAAATATAACTGTCAGTAAATTACATTTTATTTAGTTGATTTGATTGGATATTTACTAGGGCTGGCCCGAATGCCATTTTTCAGGCTTCGAATATTCGTTGGTTTTTCCGATCGAATATTCGAATATTCGTTCCAGAAAAACACACCATCAGAAACAACATTAAAAAAAATAAAAATTAAATTAATTTTTTTTTTTTTTTTTTTTTAAACGTTAATAATCCCTACATACTCCCTGGAACCGATTTTGACAGTATCTGCATATTTTGTTGAAGATTTACGTGCTCGGAGGTGAAGTAATGGATGCGCTATGACACTTCGTGATGTAGTCCTCCTAAATGAGCAATACTACTACTACTACAATATTACTAACTTTTATATCCAAATATAAAATTATTTGATGACATTATATTGCAGTACTAGCTTCTTGCAACAAAAAAAATTGAAAAAAAAAACAAAAAAAAAACAAAGCTCCGAATACTTATTTTCCGAACGAGTATTCGAATATTCGAATAATTCGGGCCAGCCCTAATATTTACCATGGGACTCTGGGAATTTGTCATGGGTTTTGTCTTTTTATTAATTATTGATTTAAACGAATAAAATAATTTGTTAGATCATTTGTAAAATGAAAAATCATAATATGGCAGCAACCAACAGATAGTAAAGGCAACATATGGCTTTTTTATTAAATATTTACAGAAGTCAGAAAGATGTAGCACTAACTACTGCAACTAATTAACTTTTTACTACTTCACTAAATACAAAAAGAAAAATTACATCATGTCAGTTTTACATCTATTTTATGTGTATAATGTTTTGTGAGAAATGACAGACTGTTGGTTTGTTACAGCAACCCACAGGTAGTAAAGGAAAGATATGGCTTTTAAAATTCATTATTTAAAATGGCTCAAGTCGATTACATTTAGTTGTTTTTTTAAAATATATATTTACTGCTAGTCTGTTACATATTTGCTGGTTTGATTTTCATCATTTTTCAATTCAACATTTAGAGATATCTGTCGGTTAAATAACTTCTATACATGATCATTTCATTAAAGGGACACTGTGTAACATTTTAAGTAATTTATTAACTTAAATCAATATCCTCATTTATAAATATGTCCTCATTGGTGTAAAATCACCTCTGCCAATAATCTGAATTATCCTCCCGAGCGGAGAATTACAAATATTAATGTTACATTATGTACATTGAGCAGGCAAGTCTTATGGAGGCATCCATGTTTTTGGAATGTCATCAGGTGCATTGTTTAGAATTTAGAATTGTTCTTGTCCTTGAAGGCCGCTGTAGCTTCTGTTATTATTCTAAAGGGTTGGGGTTACCCAGGGAGCGTTGCATTCTAGAACTTTGTAGAACTTTCTTCATGATGTCATATTACACACTGCACCTTTAATAGACGTCTTTCTTTTAAAAAGACAAAAAAAAATACATTTGTTTTGATAATTAAATGTAAAGATTTGCTGCATTTTTTTCTGTTTTGTCTCATTTTTAGAAGTTTGAAGAGGTCATTTTACTTTATTAAAAAAACATGTATAAAACTATAATTTCTTAATTTTTTTTTTAAAGGGACACTGTGTAATATGACATCATCAAGAAAGTTCTACAAAGTTCTAGAATGCAACGCTCCCTGGGTAACCCCAACCCTTTAGAATAATAACAGAAGCTACAGTGGCCTTCAAGGACAAGAATAATTCTAAATTTTAAACAATGCACCTGATGACATTCCAACCAACATGGATGCCTCCATAAGACTTGCCTGCTCAATGTACAAAATGTAACATTAATATGTGTAATTATCCGCTCAGGAGGATAATTCAGATTATTGGCAGAGGTGATTTTACACCAATGAGGACATATTTATGAATGAGGATATTGATTTTAAGCTAATACATTACTTAAGATGTTACACAGTGTCCCTTTAAAGTGGAGCTTGTTTTTCCATAATATTTTTTTCTTTTTAACATGTACGTTTTTCTATGATTTTTTTTTTTTTTGTAAATTAAAAAAAAAAATCATAAAACTTTACTCTGTATATGTGTCGTTTTATTGTATTTTATTGTGTTTTTTAATGTGAAGCGCTTTGTGACCCTGGTCTGCGAGAGGCGCTATATAAATAAACTTTACTTACTTACTTATTATTATTTTTTTTTTCTAGACGAGAACGGAGAGGAGGAGTCAGACGAGCCGCCCAAAGTCGAGATCAAAGAAGTGAAGGAGGACGACGCATTCTACTCAAAGAAGTACGATCAATAAAACCAAATATAATGTCATAACAATCATTCCCAGCACTATTCTGAAGGTTATTACAGACGGATTCGTTCATATGTTGTTCACTGTCTGATTCATGAGACATTCTCTTCTTTAAAACATGCTGAAAATGCACTTTTTAAAGGCCTACTTCACCGGTGGGAATATGAAGGTGTATTGAATTCTGAGATCCTATGTAATATACATGTGCAAAAAAAAATAAAATCGGTTCATCCTAGCCTGAGAAAAGGCAGAAAGAGTGTTTTTTTTAACCCTATATTAATCTTACTGTGACATCACAGTAAGATAAATATAGGGTTAAAAAAAAAATTACTTTGTAAATATTACTGTGATGTCACAGTAGGAGAAATCACAGTAATATTTTATAAAAATATTACTGTATAAAAAAATAAAAAAATAATAATTAAAAAAAAAATCAGCTATTATGCACTAAATTAAATGTACAATCTGCTAGGAAATAAAACCCAACATTCTATACACTGCTGGTTTAAACATAATTAGTTAAAAATTGTCAACATTTCCTATTATTTCAGAAAAATTTGTTACATAAGAAATAATAGTTTTAAACCTGCAGTGTGTAGAATTGTGGGTTTTATTTCCTAGCAGATTTTGTAGAAAGTAATTATAATATCCATAAGTACGTTTAATTTAGTGCATAATAGCTGAATTTTTTTTTTAGAATTATAATTTTTTTTCCTTAGAAAGGGTCTCATATATGTCCATATTTCTCCATACTTTGGACCAAGGCCTTGTCACCGCCATTTTGGAAGTGTCATAGTTGGAATGTCATCAGGTGCATTGTTTAAAATTTAGAATTGTTCTTGTCCTTGAAGGCCACTGTAGCTTCTGTTATTATTCTAAAGGGTTGGGGTTACCCAGGGAGCGTTGCATTCTAGAACTTTGTAGAACTTTCTTGATGATGTCATATTACACACTGCACCTTTAATGTCAGTAATCAACTGGGAAAGTTTCATGATGATATCTATAAGTTGAAAAAAATTACCCTATTCACCTGCAGTGTCTCAAAATAAGTTGTTATAATCGTGTGTGTGTGTGTGTGTGTGTGTGTGTGTGTGTGTGTGTGTGTGTGTGTGTGTGTGTTTCCAGGTGTAAACTCTTCTATAAGAAAGACTCAGAGTTCAAAGAGAAAGGAGTTGGAACTCTTCACCTCAAAGAAACCGACGACGGCAAAACTCAGATGATCATTCGCGCCGACACAAACCTCGGTAAATATAGAACATTACTATAAAACACATATTTAAACATATTTTTAGGAGAATTTAGACTGTTTAAAATGATTAATTTTATATTTCCACCAGTGACGTAGATCTTCAAGACTGTTTTAAAATTATCCAAATCATATTTTTTTTTAATTATTTTTTTTTTGGATCTTTTTTGGCCATTTTTATGCTTTATTGATAGTGTAGAGACAGAGGTGAAATGGGGCAGAGAGGGGAGTGACATGCAGAGAACGACCGCGGGCTGGAATCGAACCCGGGTCTGCTGCTGGCCGAGGCCCATGGGGGGGGACGCCCTATACAATCTGAGTTTTTTAAGACAAATAAAAAAACTAAAACAGGGTTCCTAAACAGTTTGAAAAAAAGACTATTCCCCTCACCCTCTAAAAGAATTATAATTACTGTGTTTCATTTAAAAATACTTTTTTTTCCTTTATTGTCAAGGGTATGTTGAGATAAAAACAAATGCACATGTATTAGGTGCATTCAGGAGGAAACTACATGGTACAACAGTGCCACCTACTGGCCGAACAGTGGAACTGCTGCTCCCAGTCACTCAATGTTAAAGTGACTTTTAATCCATTTATTAGATGTTAATCAGTTTAAATATTGTCTTTCAGCCTAAATTTAAATTAACACAAGTAGCCATTTTAACTACTTACCCATACATCATTATAAAATAGCTATTATAATATAATGAATGAGGTTTGTCTTTCCTCAGTCTTCCCTTGACCCAGCTGTCCTGTTAATCCTAACCCTACATTTTACCATGTGTGATGTCACGCGTGGTAAAATGTAGGGTTAGACAGTGAGACCATAAACACTCTTTCTGACTTTTCTCAGGCTAGGATGAACCGATTTCTAAAATGTTCGCACATTTATACTACATAGGATCTCAGAGTTCAATACACCTTCATAT
>NW_027648096.1:10000-17920 GCF_949987685.1 Ammodytes marinus
AGAGTTAGGATTAACAGGACAGCTGGGCCAAGGGAAGACTGAGGGAAGACTGAGGGAAGAAAAACCTCATTCATTATATTATAATAGTGATTTTATAATGATAGAACGCCGGTTCCGTATGGGTGAAGAAGTATTCCTTTAAAATAAACAGTCCACAAACAAGCGTTCATTTTTCTGGTAATGTGTATTTCAATAATAAATAAAAGCAGTAAAACGTTCGTACAGGTTTTAAACTAAAAGCAACAGAACTAACAGACACATGCCGCACACGATCGCTGTCATGACAACAACAGAAAAGTATCAACAAACATTTTTTCCAAAAAGATTCAAAAAGCATTTTCTTTTTACAGTGCAAACGTCTCATATCAAATATCAAATGTGTTCTGGGCTAAAGCGTTTTTGCGTGGGTATACAAAGGCTGCTGTGTTGTAAAAGCCCTACTAACGTCCTCCCTCCTACATACTCAACATGTATATACTACATACTAAAAGCCCTACTAACGTCCTCCCTCCTACATACTCAACATGTATATACTACATACTAAAAGCCCTACTAACGTCCTCCCTCCTACATACTCAACATGTATATACTACATACTGTCTACTTAACCATCCATTGTGTATGCGAGGTTCGTCGGACCGTTTACACTGAAGTATACAGAAGCAATAAAGAAATAAAAAAAAATAAAAAAATCTGTGTCGTTTGAAAAAGACGCAATGCATTGTGGGGCGGTTGAGTAGGGAAAAGTAACCTATCGATCCATACACAAAATCTTCCCGGAAGTTAGTACTCATCCGGGCATTTCTCGCCTACACAAACTCGCATACACAACCACAACATACTCAAATTGACGTCAAAATTAGTATGAGCAGGAGTCGGCTTTTAGTATGAGTAGGACGTTAGTATGAGTAGGACGTTAGTATGAGTAGGACGTTAATAGGACTTTTCCAACAGAGCCATACATTCAGCTGTTGAAACTAAAATCACATCGTTAATAATCATAATACTGAAATGAGAATGTTTATGTCTCTTGTGCCCGTGTTTAAAATATACGCCACAGAAAAATCATGTTTGATCGGTGATGGCTTCGCTGTCTTGCAAGATCTCTAGACTTTTGGAACTTTTAAATATTTCTGAAACAGTCAAATTTTTCCTCTGATGATCAAAAATTACATGTAACAGCAAACGAGAACATCAGTGCAAAGAATTACTCATTTTTATATAGTTTTTCTTAATGCCTTTGTCATGGGTATACGCTCACCCAGGAACAACAGCTGGCGTGGTAAAAACACTACCTGCTTTTGTCCAAAGGGGGGCGCTAGAATGAACAAAAGCTAAAAGTTTGTCGGAGCACAGTCAGATGTTAGATTTTATATTTAAGGCTTCGGGGGTAAAATGGGGACGAAAGTTATAAACCTAAATTTATGAACGTCATTTGTGTTAGTAAACGTGGCCGCAATGCATTGTGGTATACGGGAGTAACATGTAGGGAACACCAACCCTGCGTTCCAATCCCCAAACTTCCCTACTATTTAGTACGCCAGAAAAAAATTGTAGTATGCTGAAAATACATAAATGCCCCCGCTAACTCCATTAGCATTTTGCAGTATTCGTTTTTATTCTTGACATTTCTCGAAATAATGAAAAAAAAATCTTCCTTATCTGATTTTTTTCCCTCTCCTGTCTGTGGCCCTAAAACTCTTCTGTACTTTAGTATGTAGTGTAGTAAAAAGACTAAAACTCTTCTGTACTTTAGTATGTAGGGTAGTAAAAAGAAAGAGTATGTGATTTGGAACGCAGGGTTTGAATTCGAACACCACTACAAAATGGCGAGCACCCTATGTAGTCCACTAGGTCCGCGATAGGGAACGATTCCGAAGACAGCTAGCTAAGTGTTGCCTTTTCTTTCACTCCAATGTCCCTTTAAATTCATCTTCACTTTTAGATTTTTCATGATATTTCAAGTTTGTTGGTCGGAATTTAATACAAGAAAAATCAAAGCGGAATTAATGTGACTTTATTTTAAGTTTAAATAAGTTAAAACACAAAAAAAAATGAGTTAAGTTAGTGTAAGCGATTGTTATATATAAATATATACAGCTCCGGAAAAAATGAAGAGACCACTCCAAATGTTCAGTGTCTCTCGTTTTACTCTTTAGAGGCATATGTTTGAATAGAATGAACATTTTGGTTTTATAATATAAACTACTGACAACATTTCTACCAAATTCACAATAAAAATATTGTCATTAAAGAGCATTTTCAATAAGTTAATGTAGAGACGAAGATTTGAGAAAAATCCAGACTGGTCTCTTAATTTTTTCCGGAGCTGTTTATATATATATTATATATTAAAGGAATGTATATCTGCTAAGAAGTCTGATCTAAGAAATTATTTAAATTAAATTAAAAATAAACATAAGAAAACTATTAATTTTATGATTAAAAACTCACAATACGGTGACAGAAATTTGTTCTATAATGAGAACATTGCAATTGAGATTTATATAGAAAATTTTGATTTTACATCAAGTTTTAAAGAGGTTAATAGGTCGCTATTATCGTCATATTTAAGCTAATTGTTGCTGATTTTCACATATTAAAGCTAGGGTGGAGGATTTGGGGAGAAAATGGCAGTTGGGATAGAGATTCAAATACAAATACCTCAACCGCTCCACTTGTTCTCTTTGGTCCCTCCCCTATGGTTCCTCCCTGACACGCTCTACACCAACAACGTTGTGTCAAAGTGAATGGACAGTCCCAACAGCCAATAAGAACAGAGAATCGGTGCTTCGCTCTGATTGGTCAAAGTGTACAGCTCATGTTAACTTTGACCAATCAGAAATCACATACCCCAGCTTTAAGTGAAGTATTTGCTGGTTTTTAAAAGAGCTTATTCTGCTTTAAGCCCCTATCTCACTGGGCTGCGACTGTGTGCGACAAGTTCGAGACACAAAATTGCGAGAAAATATGCGAATTAGCGACAATTTTCACTTGCAGTCTCACTGAGTTGGTTCCTCACGACACGTTTGCGAATGTCCTGGACAAAACTTGCCGGGAGGTCGCATTTATGTCTCGCGAACGTCTGGCGAGCGTCGCACGAATGGAATGTCAGTCTCATTTTTGTCTCAAATCAGTCACAATTTAGTTTCATATGTCGCCAAACCCTCGCAAAGTTGTCTCACATTTATCGCACTTTCTGACTCGCGGAAACTAAATTGAGAAGGGTTTGCAACGCGTTTGAGACACATGCGACCACTCTGAGACTATTTTGAGACTAGATTTGTCGTACACTTTTTTTGAACATGTTAAAAATTCAAGCAACAGGACTGCGCGGCTCTGCGACTCATGCGAGGAAATTGAGACCTCCGCGAATGTTTGGAGACAGTTTAGAGACTCCCTCGCAAATGCAGTCTCCAACTTGTCACAAACAGTCGCAGCCCAGTGAGTGAGATAGGGGCTTTACAGACATGTTTCAAACACAATAACCAACATAAGACATTTCAGACACTAAATGAGGACAATATTGGCTGAACAATCAATAAAAATGTGCGTCTTGACAAATAGGGGTGTCACAATCTCGACTTCGAAAATTTTAGCACACTTTTCTACATACTACAGCTGATCATAAACAGTGTGTAGTTAGTATGCAGTATGCTACAATTGGGACACTTTACTTTAACTTATTTATTTCATCCTAACATGGCTCCTTGATCTTGCCTCTTGCTTATATATCCGTCTCATCGCTGGTTGTTTTCACTGGGAGGCTCAGTCCATGTGATGTAACTTCTGCTGCAGTGGATTGTGGGTCAGAACTAGGGCTGTGTCAAAAAATCGAAATATCGATATATCGCGATACTTAGTTTCCCGATATCAGTATCGATTTTTATATCAAAATATCGATTTTTTTTTTATTAATTTTTTTATGATTTTTTTTTTTTTTTTTTTTTTTTTTTTTGCTTTTCATGGCTTTATTGACAGTGCAGAGATACAGATATGAAGTGGGGCAGAGAGGGAATGAAACAACCACGGGTCAGATTCAAACCCATGTCTGCTGTCAGGCCTGAGCCTCTAGGATACTGACTATTGAAGTTAGATCAGTTTTGTTTATAAAAATACTCAAGATTCACTGTGTCACAAAAGCACACTGATGTGTTTTCATTTTCATTGTGTCCTGTACAGTTAGTACAAGAGTGAATTGGATTTGTTATTTTGATGTTATGGCAGCTGCAGCAGTGTTTGATCATTTGCCAAAACCAAAAAAAAGGAAGAAAAATAGTAAAGGAAGTTGTGAATGAAATAGTTTTGACTTCATTTGTCTGTACAATTATCACTATATTGTGCTGTTGTGTTTGACAAGGCAACTTGTTTATGGAATATCGCAATATATCGTGATATATCAAGATACGCAATATATCGTGATATATCGTGATATATCGTATCGTGACCAGTGTATCGTGATACGTATCGTATCGCGAAGTCCTTGACGATACCCAGCCCTAGTCAGAACCTCCATAAAGCTGCTGGTTTCAACACTAAAAATCACCACTGGATGTAGTAGGACATCTGGGTATTTTTCTAAACTGAATTGAGTCCTTTAAAGCTGGGGTGGAGGATTTGGGGAGAAAATGGCAGTCGGGATAGAGATTTGAATCCAAATACCTCAACCCGCTCCACTTGTTCTCTTTGGTCCCTCCCCCTATGGTCCCTCCCTGACACGCTCTACACCAACAAAGTCGTGCCAAAGTGAATGGACAGTCCCAACAGCCAATAAGAACAGAGAATCGGAGCCTCGCTCTGATTGGTCAAAGTGTACAGCTCATGTTCACTTTGACCAATCAGAAATCACACACCCCAGCTTTACACGCATTATTTACAGCGTTAACGCAATTTTTTGGGGGGGGCACACAGAGGCAGGGGAGAGCAAAGTGATGAGTAGATATTCTCAGACCACTTCACCTACATATAGCTGAATGGCTTAAGTTATATGACATGTTTGCCAAATATTACAGTGAAAAAGTGACCCACCCCAGCTTTAAACCGAAAAATCTAACCAAATTTAGAGAATGGTGACACACATATTATAAACACTTTGCTGTTTGCCTGTTATAGTGTGAAGCCGCTACCAGCTTTATACAAAAACACTTTATTTTCCCCGAACGTCTTTCTCAGAGTAAATATGTTAAAAAACAAATGTTAGAGCCCCTGTAAACCCACTGTCTGTCTGTCTGCCCGTCTGTCTGTCTGTCTGTCTGTCTGTCTGTCTGTCTGTCTGTCTGTCTGTCAATTTCTCTCTGTCTGTCCGTCTGTCTGTCTGTCTGTCTGTCTGTCTGTCTGGGGAGTTAGTTTCATGATCGCAAGTCTGTCTGTCTGTCTGTCCGTCTGTCCGTCTGTCTGTCTGTCTGTCCGTCTGTGTGTGTGGGAAGTTAGTTTCATGATAGTAAGTCTGTCTGTCTGTCTGTCGAGTTAGTTTCATGATAGTCTGTCTGTCTGTCTGTCTGTCCGTCTGTCTGCCCGTCTGTCTGTCTGTCTGTCTGTCTGTCTGTCTGTCTGTCTGTCTGTCTGTCTGTCTGGGGAGTTAGTTTCATGATAGTAAAGCATCTGAAAAGAGTTATAGGCATAATTCATCAATCCACATTAAAGATATTGTCATTTTAAGTTTGATAAACCTTTACAGAATTTCAGTTCAGATGAGGTGGTGGGCTGTGCTCTGGTTCTTATGACACAATAAGTATTTTGAACCAATAACAGCAGTTAAAGGCCTACTTCACCGGTTTGAATATGAAGGTGTATTGAATTCTGAGATCCTATGTAGTATAAATGTGCGAAAAAAAACTTACTTTGTAAATATTACTGTGATGTCTTTTACTGTGACATCACAGTAATATTTACAAAGTACGTTTTTTTTTTTAACCCTATATTTCTCTTTCTGTGATGTCACGAGAAAGAGAAATATAGGGTTAAAAAAAACACTCTTTCTGCCTTTTCTCAGGCTAGGATGAACCGATTTGAATTTTTTTCGCACATTTATACTACATAGGATCTCAGAATTCAGTACACCTTCATATTCAAACCGGTGAAGTAGGCCTTTAACTGTTCGAACTTTTTTTTTTTAAAACTAAGTAGTGTAATATTTCTGAAGATTTTTGTAAAAGCGTCTTGAAAAGCTGCTACGAGGAACTTTTAAATATTTCTGAAACAGTCTCATTTTTTCCTCTGTTGATCATAAATTAACATGTAACATCAAACGAGACCATCAGTATAAAAGAATGCTATTTTTATATAGTTTTTCTTAATGCCTTTGTCATGGGTATATACGCTCACCCAGGAACAACAGCTGGCGTGGTAAAAACACTACCGCTTTTGTCCAAAGGGGTAGAATTAACACACACTGGAAGTTCCTCAGAGCACCTTTAAAACGCCCAACTTCAATTTCATATTATATTTTGTATTATTTCAGGTTTTACAGAGGCTCCAAAAATACAGTGAGGCTAAAAGGCGTAATCAGTGAGTAAAAGCAGCAGAATATATACAGGTGTGTGTGTGTGTGTGTGTGTGTGTGTGTGTGTGTGTGTGTGTGTGTGTGTGTGTGTGTGTTTCAGAGTTCAGCCAAATGCCTTTTACACTGAAAAAAGTCTTTCAGTCGGAAACAGTAGAAGAAGTAAGTAGAGAGAGGCACTTCCTGAATGGCTGGTTAGTGTGACGTCGCTCTGACACTCCGGTGTGTGTGTGTGTGTGTGTATGTGTGTGTGTGTGTGTGTGTGTGTGTGTGTGTGTGTGTGTGTGTGTGTGTGTGTCTGTGTGTTCTTGTACAACTATTTTTGTGAGAACCTATTTGAGTTTTAGACCTTTTTTTAAAAAGGTCCGGTTCTCCCTTTGGGACAGGCCTCTAAAGCAGTGGTTCCCAACCTGGGGTCCGCGCCCCCCAGCAGGGGGCGCCAGAGATCGCAAGGGGGGCGCACAAGTTTGTCTGCGCTGAGGTTGTGACTTGTGGAAAAAAAAAAAAAAAAAAAAACATTAAATTCATAAAACCCCAATAACATCCAATTGGACAATCAAAACGATGCTTAATGCTAATTATGTTTAATAATTAAAACATATTATTGGTCCACATTTAAATTCATTATTATATGACCTCTGAACCTTCCGGTCGGCTCGTGGGTGGCGGGTGATGCTGATTGTTTGGCTGCGGTCAGCCTCACTTTACACAGAAAAGAAAATGTCTGTGAAACGTAAATGTACAGATGGTTCGTCTGTACCAAAGATGAAAACAAAGCAATATCTCCAGAGATACATCGATTTTGGTTTTATGGAAGGACAGGACAGTTTTCAGAATGCCTCATTTGTGGCGAGAAGCTAGCTAATCAAAGCATGAAACCATGCAAACTGAAACGACACCAGGAGACCAAACACCCCGAGACTATTGGTGAAAGTCCAGAATATTTTGAGAGAAAGAAGCAATTGGCAAGAAGATCTACGGACATCAGAAAAGCTTTTGAAGAAGTAGGTACTGATTTACACAGAGCCACGGAGCTCAGCAAATAAAAGTTATTAATCACTCTATTCTTTTATTGTGTGTATGTGGGTCGGAGTTAGGGTTGGGGGGGCCTTGCTTGTCTTGGACCCTGGCACGGGGGTCCTCAGGGAAAAAAGGTTGGGAACCACTGCTCTAAAGGGCTGTTTGAGGGTTAACACTAAGTTTTAAGGACAGGCCTCTAAAGGGCTGTTTGAGGGTTAACACTAAGTTTTAAGGACAGGCCTCTAAAGGGCTGTTTGAGGGTTAACACTAAGTTTTAAGGACAGGCCTTTAAAGGGCTGTTTGAGGGTTAACACTAGGTTTTAAGGTTCAGGTATGAATTAGGTTCATGTTAGGGTTAGTGTAAGGGTTGGGGTTAGGCATTTAGTTTGGATGGTTAGGGG
>NW_027648095.1:7500-12500 GCF_949987685.1 Ammodytes marinus
GAGACTGTATCTAGGAGGCTGTATCTAGGAGACTGTATCTAGGAGACTCTATCGTAATGAAGTATTTGACAGAAGCATACTAACAGAATTATGAGAATCGTTCAGTCGACAGATTGAACATCAAAAGTCTCCAAAGAGCTTTGATCATGTGAACTGCTCCACCTTACCTTCCTAAGCTCCAGATACATACCATCAACATAACTCATATATTCTAGATTCATTACATGAAGTGAAATGAATCTAGAATAAACATACTTTTCAGAAGTTCAACATTTCTCTAATATAAAGCCCCTTAGGGCTAACCCTAACCCTTATTTTGAGGTTTTATTTGATATTCAAATATTTTGAGATACTGGATTTTTTATTCCATGAACTGTAAGTGGTAATCATAAAACTAAAGAAAGTCCTGACATATTTCTGACATATTTCGCTTTGCGTACAGAATTTTGAATAAATGAATGTTTCACCGTTTGAATGGACGTTACCATGGTATTCTAAGGTTTTAAAATGCACCGGTAAGCAGCCTAGAGATCCTGGATGCCTGCCTTCTCAAACCTGACCACTGGGGGCAGTATGCAGAGTAGTAAGCTGTAAAGAGGTTTACCTTAACCCTATCTCCACAATAAGAACATTTACTATCCAGCTAAGACCCTGGATGGCACAGATACACATCGTAGTGTTGACTGTGTGTGTAATGGAGAAAGGAAAGCTATATCAACAAACACAAACGTTATGTATTAACCAGATAGTTTTTTATAGTTGAAGTGATGCGTTCCAATAGTTCATTCCATATGTCAAGTTTTCTTTATTAGTCATTTGTACAAGAGGCTACATTGAAATTCATCTTTTCTCATCTCCCCTCTCAAGTCCCCACACTCCAGAGGGGGTCAGAGCGCAGGGTCAGCCATAGTACCGACAGACACACAGACAGACACACAGACAGACAGACAGACAGACACACTCCAGAGGGGGTCCTCACACAGGGTCAGCCATAGTACAGCGCCCCTGGAGCAGTTTTTACTATAGTTTTACAACCAACACCCTCCTGTCCGGTGCCGGGGATCCAACCAGAGACCTCATGGTTACTGGGAGGAGGAACCAGAGACCTCATGGTTACTGGGAGGAGGAACCAGAGACCTCATGGTTACTGGGAGGAACCAGAGACCTCATGGTTACTGGGAGGAACCAGAGACCTCATGGTTACTGGGAGGAGGAACCAGAGACCTCATGGTTACTGGGAGAAGGAACCAGAGACCTCATGGTTACTGGGAGGAACCAGAGACCTCATGGTTACTGGGAGGAGGAACCAGAGACCTCATGGTTACTGGGAGGAACCAGAGACCTCATGGTTACTGGGAGGAACCTATATAACTCTGTAACATCCTAACAGCCCTGTTATTGGTTAGTGATTAGTATCTGATACACATGGAACATGATACTCACAAACATTTTTAACTTTCCAGACTTCACTGTAGATTTTTCAGTCCATATTTGACATCTGTAAGCTCTGTAAACCTGTATGTAAACAAAGGGCCCACCGTAGCTATAGCACCATGCCCGTTTACAGAGCCTAGGCTGTGTGTTTGAATACTGTGACACTTGTGCAGCCCAGAGGAGGAAGCTTCAGCTGCTTCTTAACATCAAACCAATTATGTGTAAATCTGCGATTAGAGGGTTAGGGTTCTGGTTAGGCTCAGCTAATGGGATCAGCTGAGGGTTTGGAACAAGACTCTCCACTCGCTCACATTCACACCTTTGTTCCTGAGGATATACCACCGCCAGCTCATTCTGACGCTTTTATGTGAATATTTAAGATTTGACTGGATGCCCCCCCACCAGTATAGCATGGACCTACCGCTCGGCATTATGGGAATAAAAGCAAGAGTTCTGGACCAGTCTTTGTGGATCGGAT
The DNA here is from genome assembly GCF_949987685.1 of Ammodytes marinus. Lineage (NCBI taxonomy): Eukaryota > Metazoa > Chordata > Actinopteri > Uranoscopiformes > Ammodytidae > Ammodytes > Ammodytes marinus. Next base: position 9,413 of record NW_027648095.1, read on the forward strand.
TAAATCTCTGAATTTAACGAATTCTGAATCTGACTTTTTCTCCGTGACGTGACATTCATCGATTGTAGATTTCTTTTGCGTTGTGTTAGCGACACAAACACTGAGGCGTCAAAATGCCGTTCATGCCGGTGAAGTTCACGCTGCAGAAGCGAGTGAAGCTTGCCCAGGGTCTGTGGATGGTCTACTGGGTCTCCGTCATGGTGGGCATCCTGCTCTTCGGCCTGGGGATATTCTTTAAGATCGAACTACGAAAGAGAAGTGAGATGATGGACAGCAACGAGAGCCATCTGGTGCCCAACCTCTTGATCTTAATGGGTTTGATCGCGTGTGGGGTCAACGGATTCGGGGGAAAAGTTTGCCACGACTCTTTGGACCCTCTGAAGTTTGCGAAATGGAAACCGATGCTGAAGCCGTACCTGACGTTCTGCTGTGTGTTCAACGTGCTGCTGTTCCTCACGGCTCTGCTCTGCTTCCTGATGCAGTTTTCTGTCTACCTCACTCTGGCAGAAGGGCTGAAGAACAGCATCAAGTTCTACAAGGACACGGACACGCCGGGGAGATGCTTCATGAAGAGGACCCTGGACATGACGCAGATCGAGTTCCGCTGCTGTGGAAACAACCACTACAGAGACTGGTTTGAGGTTCAGTGGATCAGCAACCGATACCTGGACATGAGCAACGACCTCGTCAAAGAGTGAGTACACAAGACATACACAATAACCATAACCCTAACCAATACACACAACACACACACACACACACACACTAACCCTAACCAATACACATAACACACACACACACACACACACACTAACAATAACCAATACACACAACACACACACACACACACACACACACACACACACACACTAACCCTAACCCTTACACACCCAATACACACAACACACACACCCTAACTCCAATAGACAACCATTCACAAGTCCCAACACACACACACAATACACTGCACATAAGATACAAAACTGTGAACATATATGGCCCTTGATAACGATAATATCGTATATATTTGCATTTATCGATTTATTGCAAGAAATTAGATCTACAAAGCATCACTATCTGTGTAACTGGAGAAGAAAAACTACCAATAAGAAGCCAAAAGGAATTGTTCATTCATTCCCAGAACTGACATGAAAAGCTCATCAGACTCGTTAGTGTGTGCATCACAAACTGGCCAATCGCACATAAAACACTGTGACATGTTGCATCATGAGCCTTTAAACAGTGACTTTCAACACAGCAGAAGAGGAAATCCGTTAGTGAATCTATAACGTGACACAAGAGAAATGACAACAATGTCACAATATATTTTTTTGTCCCACCTCTACCCTACACTGCCCCAACACAGCACCCTGTACTCCAAAGATGGCTGGGGTGTTGGGATGTCCTAGAGTTATCAAGGTTCCTCCCAGTAACCATGAGGTCTCTGGTTCCTCCCAGTAACCATGAGGTCTCTGGTTCCTCCTCCCAGTAACCATGAGGTCTCTGGTTCCTCTCAGTAACAATGAGGTCTCTGGTTCCTCCTCCCAGTAACCATGAGGTCTCTGGTTCCTCCCAGTAACCATGAGGTCTCCGGTTCCTCCTCCCAGTAACCATGAGGTCTCTGGTTCCTCCCAGTAACCATGAGGTATCTGGTTGGATCCCCGGCACCGGACAGGAGGGTGTTAGTAGTAAAACTAGTGGTGTCTGCTATTACATCAACGGTGCCCAACATTTCTACCATTGTGTCCTTGAGCAAGACACTTAACCCCAAACTGCTTCAGGGGCACTGTACTATGGCTGACCCAGTGTGAGAACCCCCTCTGGAGTGTGTCTGTCTGTACTATGGCTGACCCTGTGTGAGGACCCCCTCTGGAGTGTGTCTGTCTGTCTGTCTGTACTATGGCTGACCCTGCGCTCTGACCCCCTCTGGAGTGTGGGGACTTGAGAGGGGAGATGAGAAAATATGAATTTCAATGTAGCCTCTTGTAATATAGTAATTTAACTTGTTTTTTTATGGGACGACTGGTATGTTTCGATCCACCAGGTGATTTCAGGTAAACTGTAAAATGTTACTTATCGTTGTTCATGTCCTGAAAACGTGTCTCCCATTGGTGAAGGTCTCAGCACATCAAGACTGTTTCTGATGCTCCGACAGCAGTCACTGGTGATGAAGGTCCCACGCTTCTTTCCACAAAGCACTGGAGACAAACTAGCAGCTACATAACTATGGTAATAACCTCATGGTTACTGGGAGGAACCATAGCTACATAACTATGGTCACATCCCAGTTTGCTCAGAGGTAAAAGGGCCTTCAAGTGTTCTGCCCCCTCTCACTGGAATAACCGTCAGACCCTCCTGTCCGGTGCCGAGGATCCAACCAGAGACCTCATGGTTACTGGGAGGAACCAGAGACCTCACGGTTACTGGGAGGAGGAACCAGAGACCTCACGGTTACTGGGAGGAACCAGATACCTCACGGTTACTGGGAGGAACCAGAGACCTCATGGTTACTGGGAGGAGGAACCAGAGACCTCACGGTTACTGGGAGGAGGAACCAGAGATGTCATGGTTACTGGGAGGAGGAACCAGAGATGTCATGGTTACTGGGAGGAGGAACCAGAGATGTCATGGTTACTGGGAGGAGGAACCAGAGATGTCATGGTTACTGGGAGGAGGAACCAGAGATGTCATGGTTACTGGGAGGAACCTATATAACTCTAGGGCATATTACCACCCTTGATAAAAGTTAGTTTAATCGATAGTGAAATGAATGAATTTAAATGATTCATGATCATTTCGTGTCACAATGTCATTGTGAAGACAAACTTGCCTATTAAAGCCAAGGCATCATCCTGGATAATAACTTCTGACAGTCAGCTTAAAGTATCTCAGAGGAACTTTGTCCAAAGGGGGCGCTAGAATAAACACAAACTAAAAGTACGTTGTGAAGAAGGTCAATGATTTTCTCACATTTTTCATTTTGCATCACATCATGGTCAGAAGCATTTCAACATTTTGATTCAAATATAGAATCAGACAATAAAAGTTATGGACAAGAAACCTGTCTGATCTATCTATCTATCTATCT
>NW_027648095.1:17500-20000 GCF_949987685.1 Ammodytes marinus
AGTAAGGGGGTTAGGGGTTAGGAGTAAGGGGGTCAGGGGTTAGGAGTAAGGGGGTTAGGGGTTAGGAGTAAGGGGGTCAGGGGTTAGGAGTAAGGGATTAGGGGTTAGGAGTAAGGGGGTTAGGAGTAAGGAGGTTAGGGGTTAGGAGTAAGGGGGTTAGGGGTTAGGAGTAAGGGGGTTAGGAGTAAGGGGGTTAGGGGTTAGGAGTAAGGGGGTTAGGAGTAAGGGGGTTAGGGGTTAGGAGTAAGGGGGTTAGGTGTTAGGAGTAAGGGGGTTAGGGGTTAGGAGTAAGGGGGTGAGGGGTTAGGAGTAAGGGGGTTAGGTGTTAGGAGTAAGGGGGTTAGGAGTAAGGGGGTTAGGTGTTAGGAGTAAGGGGGTTAGGGGTAAGGAGGTTAGGGGTTAGGAGTAAGGGGGTTAGGGGTTAGGAGTAAGGGGGTTAGGAGTAAGGGGGTTAGGGGTTAGGAGTAAGGGGGTTAGGGGTTAGGAGTAAGGGGGTCAGGGGTTAGGAGTAAGGGGGCTAGGGGTTAGGAGTAAGGGGGTTAGGGGTTAGGAGTAAGGGGGCTAGGGGTTAGGAGTAAGGGGGTTAGGGGTTAGGAGTAAGGGGCCTAGGGGTTAGGAGTAAGGGGGTTAGGGGTTAGGAGTAAGGGGGTTAGGGGTTAGGAGTAAGGGGGTTAGGAGTAAGGGGGTTAGGGGTTAGGAGTAAGGGGGCTAGGGGTTAGGAGTAAGGGGGTTAGGGGTTAGGAGTAAGGGGGTTAGGGGTTAGGAGTAAGGGGGCTAGGGGTTAGGAGTAAGGAGGTTAGGGGTTAGGAGTAAGGGGGTTAGGGGTTAGGAGTAAGGGGGCTAGGGGTTAGGAGTAAGGGGGTTAGGGGTGAGGAGTAAGGGGGTTAGGGGTTAGGAGTAAGGGGGTTAGGGGTTAGGAGTAAGGGGGTTAGGGGTTAGGAGTATGGGGGTTAGGGGTTAGGAGTAAGGGGGTTAGGGCTCTGCTGAGGTGAGGTGACCCTTGAGCAAGGCACTGAACCCCTAAACCGCTCAAACGTGTGTTCCAGGCCTCTGTGGAGAATGTTCAATAAACAGAGTGATTCATGGGATTAATCATGTGTTCTTGTCTATCTGTAGTCCGTGGACATGTTGATAATGTGTTCTTCTGTGGACATTGGGTTTGATGGGTGATTAACGGGGTGTGTGACACTGTGTTCTTGTCTACCCCCCAGTCAGCAGACATGGCGGGGTGTGTGATAAAGTGTTCTTGTCTACCCCCCAGTCAGCAGACATGGCGGGGTGTGTGACACTGTGTTCTTGTCTACCCCCCAGTCAGCAGACATGGCGGGGTGTGTGATAAAGTGTTCTTGTCTACCCCCCAGTCAGCAGACATGGCGGGGTGTGTGATAAAGTGTTCTTGTTTACCCCCAGTCAGCGGACATGGCGGGGTGTGTGATAAAGTGTTCTTGTTTACCCCCAGTCAGCGGACATGGCGGGGTGTGTGATAATGTGTTCTTGTTTACCCCCAGTCAGCGGACATGGCGGGGTGTGTGATAAAGTGTTCTTGTTTACCCCCAGTCAGCGGACATGGCGGGGTGTGTGCTAATGTGTTCTTGTTTACCCCCAGTCAGCAGACATGGCGGGGTGTGTGATAAAGTGTTCTTGTCTACCCCCCAGTCAGCAGACATGGCGGGGCTGCAGTACCTGTGCTCGTCCCTAGAGGGCATGGAGGACCCAGAGAACCCGGAGTGTGAGAGCGAAGGCTTCCTGCTGGAGAAAGGCGTGAAGGAGACGTTTGGAGATCTGTGCTCCAAGCTGAAGAGTCTGGGGGGCGGAGCCAACCAGGTGGAGGAGGGCGCCGCCCAGGAGGCCGCCTGATAGGCCCACAGCTAGGACTAAGCCCCGCCTACTTTACAACACCACGCCTCCATTCAGATAACATGGGAGGAGAGAGAGGTTACACTCTCTGTACATACACCATCATATGATATGAGTTAATACACACACACACACACACTTCAAACAAACACACACACACATACACACACACACAAACACGCACACGTGCGCACGCTTCAAACAAACACACACACACACAGACACACACACAGCGTAACACACACACACACAGACACACACACAGCGTAACACACACACACACACAGACACACACACAGACATACACACAGCGTAACACACACACACACACACACACACACAGACACACACACAGCGTAACACACACACACACAGGTTCAAAGTGAACAAGTCATTACTGTAAAGTTGATTTTCCTTTGTGTAAATATGATGTAAAAATAATTTATTTTTAATCTTGACGAAGAAAAAACCTTCTTCTGTAAATAAAACGTCTGGGTTTAAATTATAAACATTAGATGATATCAAATTAAATTATCCCCCCCCCCCCCCCCCCCCCCCCCCACACACACACACACACACACACACACACACACACACACACTGACCCGTCCTTTCTATTCGAGGGATTCTTGCCAAACGTTGG
>NW_027648095.1:42500-47500 GCF_949987685.1 Ammodytes marinus
AGGGTTAATACACAGCCCAGGCTCTGTAAACAGGGTTAATACACAGCCCAGGCTCTGTAAACAGGGTTAATACACAGCCTAGGGTCTGTAAACAGGGTTAATACACAGCCCAGGCTCTGTAAACAGGGTTAATACACAGCCTAGGCTCTGTAAACAGGGTTAATACACAGCCTAGGCTCTGTAAACAGGGTTAATACACAGCCCAGGCTCTGTAAACAGGGTTAATACACAGCCTAGGCTCTGTAAACAGGGTTAATACACAGCCTAGGCTCTGTAAACAGGGTTAATACACAGCCCAGGCTCTGTAAACAGGGTTAATACACAGCCTAGGCTCTGTAAACAGGGTTAATACACAGCCTAGGCTCTGGAAACAGGGTTAATACACAGCCCAGGCTCTGTAAACAGGGTTAATACACAGCCCAGGCTCTGTAAACAGGGTTAATACACAGCCTAGGCTCTGTAAACAGGGTTAATACACAGCCTAGGCTCTGTAAACAGGGTTAATACACAGCCTAGGCTCTGTAAACAGGGTTAATACACAGCCCAGGCTCTGTAAACAGGGTTAATACACAGCCTAGGCTCTGTAAACAGGGTTAATACACAGCCCAGGCTCTGTAAACAGGGTTAATACACAGCCTAGGGTCTGTAAACAGGGTTAATACACAGCCTAGGCTCTGTAAACAGGGTTAATACAAAGCCCAGGCTCTGTAAACAGGGTTAATACACAGCCCAGGCTCTGTAAACAGGGTTAATACACAGCCCAGGCTCTGCAAACAGGGTTAATACACAGCCTAGGCTGTGTAACAGTGTTAATTTCGTTGACTAAGACAAAACAAAACAAACAAACCTTTTTCACGGACGTAAACTAAATAAAAACTAAATAAAAAGGCAGATATTATGACGAAGACTGAGACGAATATAACTGACACTATAGTGAACGAATAGGAACGAGACGAAACTGTTAGGGCGGGACGAAAGGAGAAGAGATCCAATCAGAACTGTGGGACAAGTTGGGAAGAAATCCAATCAGTGCAAAGCAGTGAATGCAACCCTGTGTCGGTGAAAATCGACGGGAGACCTCGGCAGTGTGAGCGGGTGGAGTGAGCCGCCGTGCAGAAAAACTCTGCGGTTTGATGGACAGAATGACAGTCAGGGATATCCTGCCCGTTAACGATGTCTAGGGGAACGGCTAAGTTCCGCGATCTGTTTGTAGTAGGCTGTGTCTCGAGCTTGAATACACAGAGCAATGTCCCCAAACTGACTGCGCAACTATATAGGAAATGAACTGTGAAACTGCCGCCTCCCTCCGTTAGTTTCTGTTTTCACCCGAGTAAGTTACAATCAACTCCGACGCATGGACAGCGTTCAATTAACTCGACGTCATTGTAAATGAGGGTCACCCCTCAATTGGTCTCTCGTGGATAAATAAAAGTTAAATGAAAATTAAAAAATTAAAACCTCTCATTTTATTATCAAAAAGGCTTTGATGCAAAAGAAGTCCGAACACACACAGCGGCAGCAGTGTTGTTTAAAGGAAAGCCCAGTTGCTCAGTTTTATCAGCACCTCAACTGCGTGCTGCTGCTGCTGCCCAGGGGCGGCCTTAACGATCTCGGGGCCCGTTTCAAGACCTAGTGTGGGGGCCCCACTTTTTTAAAATATTTTCTTTATTTTGATTTTTTTATAGATAATGCTTGTGCATGCTCCCCGCAAAAAGAAAAAAGATTGTGGAATCCAGTTGGTTCATAGACGGATCATGAGGTAATGGACCCCCGGGCACAGGCTCTTATAGCACCCCCTCCTCCCTATCCAGTCAGGTACACTGACTTTATGTGAGATTATTACTAATGAAATAGAATACATGTTTTGTATTACAACCATTAAATCTGTGTCTGTATTGCATATTCAAACCTTAATACCATTCAATGAAGAAAGAAACACTTAGTCGACAAAGTCCGCTGTAGATTTAGTCAAACTAAAATCTGCTTATATTTAGTAGACTAGACTAAAGCTGGGAACACACCGCATTGGCCGCCTGCGGCGGTTGGCCGCGTGAATGCAGGAGGTTCGCCGCTTGGTCATATTGGACCATGTTCACCGCAGTCGCCGCCGCGGCCAACCGCAGCCTCATCGTAGGCAGCGGTTGGCCGCGTGACAGCAGGAGGCTCGCCGCTTGATCATATTGGGCCATATATTCCTGACGCCGACGCCGAGATCAGACCCGTCACACTTACGGTGCAACAACAACAATAACATGGTCCAGCTGTGTCAAAAAATACAGATGTAGGTTCACTGTGTAACCAGCGGCAGTCTTGTCACAAATATCATTAAAACAGCCTGAACACGCACCCCGATCGCAAATACACATTAACAGCAATTCAGCAACATACTAAACACATTAACAACAGCAGTGTGTGCTCAGCGGCTAAAATAAAGGCAGACATCAGCCTACCTGAAAGTGAAAGTGTGCCGGCTGACGGAGGACAACACCGGTGCTTCGCTGTACTATATTGGAATTCCACACGGACACCGCCGTCAAGTTTGGGTATATTATCCTCAGGAACAGCACACAGCTTGGTGAGTTTCACTATGCTAACCGGCGCTACCTTGGCTAAAGTACAACCAACAGCTAAACAGATGCAAAATAGCCTACACATATTTGCAGAATGTATTGGAAGCCCGATGTCCTCACTCCACACGCCCACCTCGTCTTGCAGACCACCGCCACCGGGCAATCTCAACGCTGATTGGCTGTGGAGGCGCGGTGCCCGGCGGCGCTGCAGAAAAAGATGAAAAATTTCATCTTTTTCTGCGGCGCCGTGCTCGCCGCACAAGCCTTCGATTCACGCTCCTTCGATGACACAATTTCTATGCGCCGCTAATGGCCGCGCTCCCGATTCACGCGCCTCTCATGAGGCGCAGCCACGCGCCGCGCAAGCCCCCGCCGCCGGCCGCCGATTATTGGGTGGACGCGCAGCCACGCGCTAGTACATTGACTTTGTATGTAATCTCACCGCGCGGCCAGTGCGGTGTGTTCCCAGCTTAAGACTAAAATATTTTAGATGACTAGAATAGGACTAAGACTAAATGGTGTGATATTCAAAAGACTACGACTAAGACTAAATCAGAATTTGCTGCCAAAATTAACACTGCTCTGTAAGCTACACTGTGTGTGTGTGTTACTATGTGTGTGTGTGAGTGTGTGTGCGTGTGTGTGTGTGTGTGCGTGTGTGTGTGTGTGTGTCTTCACCTCTTCTGGTCCGTGTCTCTGGCTGATTGTGACGGATGAAGACGCCGACGTTAGTTCTCTCATCGTTTTGATGTTTGAAACCATCTGAAAACACACACACACACACACACACACACACACACACACACACACACACACACACACACACACACACACACACACACACCGTTGCAGTCCATGTTTTAGTTGCGAAAACGTTTCATTGTACAAAAATGTCCTTGCATTACTTGGTATTTAGAATTGATCTAATGTTAATATTGTGTAAGTTTATCTTATTCTACTCTATATTTATTTGTCGTTCCTATTGCTCGGTGGCCCAGAGATAAACTCCATTTAGATTCTGATGTCTGTCTTATATATATCAGAACTGACAATGATACACTTTGACTTGACACAGTGACATCACAATGACATCACAGTGACATCACAGCGTTACCTTGAGGATCCAGGTGATCATGTCTTTGTGGACTTCCAGGTGAGGAGGGTTCTGAAGACTCTCCAACAGAGAGAGGATGCTCCCTGTGGATTCCCCTGGGCCTAACACACACACACACACACACAAACACACACACACACACACACACAGTAACACACAAAATTAATAAATAATTTATATACTTAGGCGAAAATGTAGATATTGTCAGGGAAAATTGGTCCATTGTGTAGTGTGTGTATCCGTCCCTGTGTGTTTGAGTGTGTGAATGTATTAATAAGACTTTGTGTGTGTGTGTGTGTGTATATCCGTCCCTGTGTGTGTGTGTGTGTGTGTCTGTGTGTGTGTGTGTATCCGTCCCTGTGTGTGTGTGTGTGTGTGTGTGTGTGTGTGTGTACTAACGTGTGATCTTGCTGCTGTAGTTAAAGGTGACCTCATCGTCTCCGTCAATGTTTTCCAGCTGCTGTTGTTCTTCTAACAGAGCCAGACCCACCAGGTGAAGCACCTACACACACACACACACACACACACACACACACACACACACACACACACACACACACACACACACACACACACACACACACACACACACACACACACACACACACACACACACACACACACACACACACACACACACACACACACACACAGTCAACAACAATGTCCCACCCTGTGTTCCAGTCCCCATCCTTCTGTCTGTCTGTCTGTCTGTCTGTCTGTCTGTCTGTCTGTCTGTCTGTCTGTCTGTCTGTCTGTCTGTGTTCCAGTCCCCATCCTTCTCTGCTATTTAGTCTGGTAGAAACAGATTTAGTTTGTCCCAATACATGATGTCAGATGCAGCATGCTGAAAAATACCCAGATGTCCTACTACATCCGGTGGTGATTTTTAGTGTTGAAACCAGCAGCTTTATGGAGGTTCTGACCCACAATCCACTGCAGCAGAAGTTACATCACATGGACTGAGCCTCCCAGTGAAAACAACCAGCGATGAGACTGATATATAAGCAAGAGGCAAGTTCAAGGAGCCATGTTAGGATGAAATAAATAACACAAACAGTGTCTTACCCTCTGCAGCATAGACTCGGTCCAGCCCCCTCCACTAGGCTCAATAGCCCAGCTCAGCACGGCCCCACACACTGACAGCATGACGTCACACTGCAACAGGTTGACCAGAGACGCAAACAGAGGGCAGAGAGGGGGAGGGAGAGGGGGAGGGAGGGCTGGAGAGAGAGAGGGAGGGAAGAGAGGAAGAGAGAGGGGGGGAGGGGGAGAGAGAGACAGAGAGATGGGGTGGGGGAGGGAGAGGGAGAGAG
>NW_027648095.1:52500-55000 GCF_949987685.1 Ammodytes marinus
GAGTATGATGCTATTTAATATTAATATTATAAATCAACATTATGGGTTTATGAGTATGATGCTATTTAATATTAATATTATAAATCAACATTATGGGTTTATGAGTATGATGCTATTTAATATTATAAATCAACATTATGGGTTTTATGAGTATGATGCTATTTAATATTATAAATAAACATTATGGGTTTATGAGTATGATACTATTTAATATTAATATTATAAATCAACATTATGGGTTTATGAGTATAATGCTATTTAATATTAATATTATAAATCAACATTATGGGTTTATGAGTATAATGCTATTTAATATTAATATTATAAATCAACATTATGGGTTTATGAGTATGATACTATTTAATATTATAAATAAACATTATGGGTTTTATGAGTATGATGCTATTTAATATTAATATTATAAATCAACATTATGGGTTTATGAGTATGATGCTATTTAATATTAATATTATAAATCAACATTATGGGTTTATGAGTATGATACTATTTAATATTAATATTATAAATCAACATTATGGGTTTATGAGTATAATGCTATTTAATATTAATATTATAAATCAACATTATGGGTTTATGAGTATAATGCTATTTAATATTAATATTATAAATCAACATTATGGGTTTATGAGTATAATGCTATTTAATATTAATATTATAAATCAACATTATGGGTTTATGAGTATAATGCTATTTAATATTAATATTATAAATCAACATTATGGGTTTATGAGTATGATACTATTTAATATTATAAATAAACATTATGGGTTTATGAGTATGATGCTATTTAATATTATAAATCAACATTATGGGTTTTATGAGTATGATGCTATTTAATATTAATATTATAAATGAATATTATGGGGAGGATAACAGTATCATATCTAATATTAGAATTATAATAACACTTTATAAACTATAAACTGTCAATCATTTATGGAAGGTTTTCCTTTGGTGTTTTGTTTAGTCAAACTCTTGTTTTCTGTTTTGATTAAATCAGGTTTATTATTGATATATTCCATGAAATGTTAAAAGGTTTGAAGGCTCCAGCCCACACCTTCTGGGACATTGTTCTACCGATGTGTGCTATGCTCTGCTGGCATGGACCATAAGATTATTTTTTGTCATTTTCAAGCTTTATTAGACAGTACAGAGTTGAAATGGGGAGAGAGAGAGAGAGAGAGAGAGAGAGAGAGAGAGAGAGAGAGAGAGAGAGAGAGAGGGGGGATGACCTGCAGTAAAGGTCCACGGGTCGGATTAGAACCCGCGACCACTGCAACGAAGGCCGGAGCCAATATGGTACGCTCTCTATCCACTACACCACCGGAGTGCCCCGAGATTGACTTTCTTCCGTTCATATATATTACTGTTATTATCTGTGTGTGTGTTGCTATGTTCAGACCTGGTTGATGAGTGAGAAGCCGTTCCTCCTCCACATCCCAGCATGCACCTGGGCACAGAGCACCAGACAGCGCAGAGGCAGCTCGATCAGGAGGGGCGGGCTCAGCTCACCCTTAAAGAGACACACACACAGTTCACTTAGTTTGTTATTAAGTCAATTTACTATGAGCACATTGAAATTCATTGAGTCTTACACACACACACACACAGTTCACTCAGTTTGTTATTAAGTCAAACACACACACACACAGTTCACTCAGTTTGTTATTAAGTCAAACACACACACACACAGTTCACTCAGTTTGTTATTAAGTCAATTTACTATGAGCACATTGAAATTCATTGAGTCTTACACACACACACACACACACACACGCACACACACACACACGCGCACACACACACACACACGCACGCGCACACAAGCACACACACACACACACACACGCACGCGCACACAAGCACACACACACACACACGCGCGCGCACAAGCACACACACACACACACACACACACACACACACACACACACACACACACACACACACACACACACACACACACACACACACACACACACACACACACACACACACACACACACACACACACACACACACACACACACACACACACACACACACACACACACACACACACACACACACACACAAACTAACCAGAGGAAGGCGTTCAGGAAATCTTGAGGCGACTTCAGTCCTGCTCAGTAGAACATGGAGACCTGTTTGAGAGAGAGAGTGTGTGTGTGTGTGTGTGTGTGTGTGTGTGTGTGTGTGTGTGTGTGTGTGTGTGTGTGTGTGTGTGTGTGTGTGTGGAGAGACAGACAGACAGAGAGACAGACAGAGAGACAAAGAGATGAGCATTAATAGTCTGAGTTGCATCATGACATCATAGTGTCCACGTGAGCACGTTGATTAACATCAGTATCAAAAATACAAGTAACCGGAGTTAGCAGTTAGCAGAAATGCTAATTTACATGGGCAGTCCCATAGGCAGGGGACAAAACACACATTACAAATGGGAATAAACAAGTAACCCTAAGTAGAAAAGAGATAA
>NW_027648095.1:77500-80000 GCF_949987685.1 Ammodytes marinus
CTCTGTGTGTCTCTGTGTGTCTCCTACCTGCATGAGTATATGTGTGTGTGTCTCTGTGTGTCTCTGTGTGTCTCCTACCTGCATGAGTATATGTGTGTGTCTCTCTGTGTGTATCTCTGTGTCTCTCTCTGTGTCTCTCTGTGTGTGTATCTCTGTGTATCTCTCTGTCTCCTACCTGCATGAGTATGTGTGTGTGTGTCTCTGTGTGTCTCTGTCTCCTACCTGCATGAGTATATGTGTGTGTGTCTCTGTGTGTCTCCTACCTGCATGAGTATATGTGTGTGTGTCTCTGTCTCCTACCTGCATGAGTATATGTGTGTGTGTCTCTGTGTGTCTCCTACCTGCATGAGTAGGTGGGCTCTCCCACTTTGAACACGTGTCCACACAGTGGGCTGGGCTGGTTCCCCTCCTGCAGCAGCCCCAGGCCGGCGGTGGGCTCCTGCCCCAGAAGGAGCCACTCCAGTGGGGCGAGCAGCATGAGCTGACAGGCCAGCTCCTCCCTCTGCTCCGCGCGCCGCTCCTCTGTGCTGGGGCCCAGGCACAGCAGGCTGGGCACGGCCCGGCACAGGTGGACAAACACCTCCTGCTGGAGGTCTGAGGCCGCCAGCCATCTCTATAGGGGGAGAGGGGGTCAATACACAGCCCAGGCTCTGTAAACTACTGTTAACACACAGCCTAGGCTCTGTAAACAGGGTTAACACACAGCCCAGGCTCTGTAAACAGGGTTAATACACAGCCCGGGCTCTGTAAACTACTGTTAATACACAGCCTAGGCTCTGTAAACAGGGTTAATACACAGCCTAGGCTCTGTAAACAGGGTTAATACACAGCCTAGGCTCTGTAAACAGGGTTAATACACAGCCCAGGCTCTGTAAACTACTGTTAACACACAGCCTAGGCTCTGTAAACTTCTGTTAATACACAGCCCAGGCTCTGTAAACAGGGTTAATACACAGCCTAGGCTCTGTAAACAGGGTTAATACACAGCCTAGGCTCTGTAAACAGGGTTAGTACACAGCCCAGGCTCTGTAAACAGGGTTAATACACAGCCTAGACTCTGTAAACAGGGTTAATACACAGCCCAGGCTCTGTAAACTACTGTTAATACACAGCCCAGGCTCTGTAAACAGGGTTAGTACACAGCCCAGGCTCTGTAAACAGGGTTAATACACAGCCCAGGCTCTGTAAACAGGGTTAATACACAGCCTAGGCTCTGTAAACGGGCATGTTGCTAGCTACGGTTGGTCTGTTGTTTACATACCAGTTTACAGAGCCTAGGCTGGATTTATTTACAGACAGGTAGTGGATCATGAGGAGATATTCACACAGGACAGACAGGTAGCGGATCATGAGGAGATATTCACACAGGACAGACAGGTAGTGGATCAGTACAGACAGGCAGACAGGTAGTGGATCATTAGCATTAGCTCGGTGTTGTCGCCGCTAAACGCGCCGGCGGACAGGTGAAACAGGTGCGTCTGACGTCATGACAGCGCCAAAGACAGGGTCGGCGTGACGTCAGGGCTAAGCCTCTTACCGCCGCGGTGTCTTTGGCCGAGAAGTTCAGGAACTCGGAGCCCGAAGAAGCAGTTTCTCTGTCCGTCTGCGCCGCCGCCATCTTTCCTCCCTCTCAGCGGAGAAGAACCCGGAAGCACAAGTCACCAACAGCTGAGGGGCGGGGCGAAGAGGCCGGCCGCGGGAAAATATCAACGGCTTAAAAATATTAAAACATACAAAGAAGGAAAACGTCGTTTTATCAGCGTTTTCTTCCTGATATGTTGTGTCTATTTATCTTCAATAAAACGTATTGCTTCATACTAGTACAAGTCAAAGGTCCAACATGTACATTCAGGTGTTTATTTGACTAAACCTTGTCTGTTTGTGTCTATATGTCTCCTATACAACCATCTTTAACGGACATTATCTCGATGTTATTTTTTTTCTTCAATACTCTGAACCAAAAATCTCAACTTCTAAAGCCCTTACATCAACAGAATGTCCCATAATCCTTCTCATCACTATTCTTATTCCAAAAGGATCAACTACTGAATCACACAGAGACAGAGAATGTAATATGTCCACACATCAGGTTATTTTATTTAATCAAACGCAATGAAAGAGAAATCAGCAAAGTTTACATTAACATGATTTATTCATTATTAACAGTATAATTACAGTCTGGATCAGAATGCTTCCAAAGTGATTTAACAATCGCTTTATATCTGACTGACGCATAATAAATAACTGATTCACAAAGAGGTAGAAACGTTTTGGACACATTTAATATTTTTTTAAAGATTCCTTTTTTTTTGGTGTTTTCAATGCTACATTATTCTTATTGACAGTGTGTAGAGACAGAGATGAAATGTGTCAGAGAGGGGAATGACATGAACGACCCGGGCTGGATTCTATTCTTAATTGGAGAAACTGGAACAAACAGAATTTCCCCTGGAGATCAATAACGTATTTCTCATTCTGTATCTTTTTTTGTGTTGTGTAT
>NW_027648095.1:110000-112500 GCF_949987685.1 Ammodytes marinus
GAGAGAGAGAGTGTGTGAGAGTGAGATAGAGAGAGAGAGAGAGAGAGAGAGAGAGAGAGAGAGAGAGAGAGAGAGAGAGAGAGAGAGAGAGAGAGAGAGAGGGGGGGGGGAGAGAGTGTGTGTGTGTTGTGCTTAAATGTTTCAGTACAAAGTTAAACTAACGTTAACTGACTCACCGATCATCTGTCACTTCGTCCTCTGGTCTCCGTGTGTTTACAGTCTGCGGGACCGCGCGGTGCATTGTGGGGGCTGCAGTCCCTCACGCGAAGCGCGCCGTGTTCCTCTCGCGCTCCTGAACTACAACTACAGCGCGTCACACCCGGATGACGTCACCACACGGCACGACACGCCGGAAGTGGAGATGTTTATGAATTTTAATAAACTTGTTTTACATTTTTTTTTTCTCCTTTGTGTGTTTTCGGCTCCGCGCGCGGACTGGATGTAAACGGGTCTTTACCGGGGAGATACCGGAGGCGACGGAACGGGACATTACCGGGTTTATAACGGGGTTTAACTGGTTATTAAATATTATATATCATATCGTAGCCCATAGATATATAGCCCATAGAACATAGATATCTATGTCGTAGCCTGCGGTTTAATATAGGCTCCACTCTACCTTACATTAGGCTATCCTGTCCTGCTGTGATAGTGTTACAGGGTTTAGGTGTTAGGGTTACTGGCTCCATTAGGCTCCACGCTCTGCCATGCTGAGGATGACCGAGAGCCCGGACAGCAGTGACCTGCAGCGGACACACGGCAGCGCGGTGAGACGGTCGTTACGGTTCATCTCATTCACACATAACGGGATCCATAGGAGCGGGTTTAGACCGGGCTGTGACGTCAGCAGGCTTCATTAATGTGCGACAATAACTCAATCGTCTAACCCTAACCCTTAATAACCATGTGAAGTCTGTCTGTCCATTATAGCCTACAGCTGAGACCCTCTGAAACAATCTAACCACAAGACTGAAGAAAAGCTCGCCTAAACATCACTCAGTATAAAGGATAAAACAGCTGCAGTCCGTTTGCCATTCAAACTATTGCCACAATGTAAGAGAGAGGGAGGAGAGAGAGAGACAGACAGACAGACAGACAGACAGACAGACAGACAGACAGACAGACAGACACATTAAGTTATTATGGTGCTAAATGAAAGCTTCTTGAAGTGTGTTAAACAAAGATATAGTCTAGTCCACTTGTTTCTCTTCAACATTAATGTGATTTATTTAAACTCAAACTTTTCCAAACAGAATCAAAGCAGGTCAAACGTCCTTTAAACCTTTCCTTATGATCAGGTCTGTCAGTCACAATATAGAACCAGCCTGTCTGTCTGTCTGTCTGTCTGTCTGTCTGTCTGTCTGTCTGTCTGTCTGTCTGTCTGTCTGTCTGTCAGTCCCAATATAACCAGCCTGTCTGGGGTTAGGGTTAGGTCTGCCAGCATGCTCACTGGCCCTGCGTTCTAATCCCCATCCCTACTATTTAGTAGCCTATGCCAGAAAAAGATTTAGGACG
Source organism: Ammodytes marinus (assembly GCF_949987685.1). Classification (NCBI taxonomy): domain Eukaryota; kingdom Metazoa; phylum Chordata; class Actinopteri; order Uranoscopiformes; family Ammodytidae; genus Ammodytes; species Ammodytes marinus. The sequence goes on from NW_027648095.1 coordinate 111,516, forward strand.
TCCCAATACATGCAGGTCAATTGTAGTATGCTGAAAATACATAAATGCCCCACTAACTCCAATAGCATTTTGCAGTATTTGTCGTTATTCTTGACATTTCTCGACATAATGAAAAAAAAACTTCCTTATCTGATTTTTTTTTCTCTCCTGTGGCCCTAAAACTCTTCTGTACTTTAGTATGTAGTGCAGTAAAAAGACTGAAACTCTTCTGTACTTTAGTATGTAGTGCAGTAAAAAGACTAAAACTCTTCTGTACTTTAGTATGTAGTGTAGTAACAAAAGACTAAAACTCTTCTGTACTTTAGTATGTAGTGTAGTAAAAAGACCTAAAACTCTTCTGTACTTTAGTATGTAGTGTAGTGAAAAGAAAAAGTATGAGATTTAGAACGCAGGGTGGAAAACATCAACAGCTGCTGCCAGTTACCTCTAAGATTAGATTCACTTTGGGAATGAATGAACAAGCCATACTGCCCCTAGTGGTGACAGGCAGATATACACTGAACATAACATGGCTCTAACAAGGAGGAGAAAACAGTGAACACAGTAAAATTAAATAAACATGTCAGAATGTTTTGCGCACACACACACACACACACACATCTTCACTCACTCACACACTCACTAATCTTTCTCTGTTTGCAGGTGGTGAAGGTGGAGTCTGGTCTCCATGGCGACAGTGAGCTGGAGTATCTCCGCCTCAGAGTGACAGATCTGGAGAGAGAGAAGATTCAACTGACAGCAGAGAACCACAGACTGAGAGACATGCTGATAACTGGTTAATATCTATCTATCTGTCTGTCTGTCTGTCTGTCTGTCTGTCTGTCTGTCTGTCTGTCTGTCTGTCTGTCTGTCTGTCTGTCTGTCTATCTATCTATCTATCTATCTATCTATCTGTCTGTCTGTCTGTCTGTCTATCTATCTATCTATCCATCCATCTGTCTATCTATCTATTGTAACGGCTGGATCAGGAGGACACAGGTGCGGA
>NW_027648095.1:117500-137282 GCF_949987685.1 Ammodytes marinus
ACGGGGCTGTAACCACTACACTATTTAAAGTCTCTACGAGGAACTTTTAAATATCTCTGAAACAGTCTCATTTCTCCTCTGATGATCATAAATTACATGTAACAGCAAACGAGACCATCAGTGTAAAGAATGCTATTTTTTCTATAGTTTTTCTTAATGCCTTTGTCATGGGTATACGCTCACCCAGGAACAACAGCTGGCGTGGTAAAAACACTACCGCTTTTAGTCCAAAGGGGGCGCTAGAATTAACACACACTGAAAGTTCCTCGGAGCACCTTTTAATAGTATTACTTGTTTTTAAATGAGTTCCATTCTAACAATATCTCTGTGTTTCCTCCCTCACCACTAGAGGGAGCTCTAGTCTAACGAGCCAATCAGAACGCTCGGTTCCTGTGACACACAACTACCTCAGAGTCAAACTTTATTTATAAAGCACATTCAGAACAACCTCAGTCAGTGAATATCTCCTCATGATCCACTACCTGTCTGTACTGTGTGGTTGCGTTCTGAATCTCCTCCTCTTTCTTCTTTCTATTCTACATACTACATCCGACGATAAAAAGAATCTAGTTAGGATGCAGTAGGCATACTATTGGGACATACTTTACTCTCTTATTTCATCATAACATGGCTCCTTGATCTTGCCTCTTGATTTTATATCCGTCACATCCCCGTTTGTTTTCATATGGAGGCTTCGTCGATGTGACGTCACTTCACGTGTGCACTGGATTGTGGGTCAGAATCGCCCAAATAGGATGCACTTTTCAACACAAACAATCTTGGCCGCATGAAGTAGGACATCCGGGTACTTCTAACCATCCTAAATCTGGCCACAAGAATCGGGACATCCTAAATCTTTTTTCTACCAAACTATATAGTAGAAAGTATGCGATTCGGAACGCAACCTTTATTTATAAAGCACATTCAAAACAACCTCAGTCAGTGAATATCTCCTCATGATCCACTACCTGTCTGTACTGTGTGTGTGCTGACAAACCCAGGGTTAATACACAGCCCAGGCTCTGTAAACGGGCATGTTGGTAGCTACGATGGATCCTTTGTTTACATGCCAGTTTACAGAGCCTAGGCTCTGTATTAACCCTGTTTACAGAGCCTAGGCTGTGTATTAACCCTGTTTACAGAGCCTAGGCTGTGTATTAACCCTGTTTACAGAGCCTGGGCTGTGTATTAACCCTGTTTACAGAGCCTAGGCTGTGTATTAACACTGGGTTTATTTACAGAGCCTAGGCTGTGTATTAACCCTGTTTACAGAGCCTGGGCTGTGTATTAACCCTGTTTACAGAGCCTGGGCTGTGTATTAACACTGTTTACAGAGCCTGGGCTGTGTATCAACACTGGGTTTATTTCAGATGAGTCGTGTCAATGAGACTTTGAATCTTTTCTCAGGACGTTTGAAGTTTGTATGTTTACGTTACAGATGTTTGTGACATTACACTGTCTCATATTGTAAAAAACACACTAACACACACACACACATACAGAGACAAAGACACACAGACACACACACACACACACACACACACATAAACACACACACACGTTGACATGTTGATTCTGTAAATGTCATCTTTGACCAAGAAATGAATGAATAAATAAAAGTCCCGTTTAACATCATCTGATTAGTTTCCTTCTTCTTTAGCTTGTGTTTGTTGTGATCTGCATTATGGACTGTGTGTGTTCCCTGGTCTGAGCTGCATTATGGACTGTGTGTGTTCCCTGGTCTGAGCTGCATTATGGACTGTGTGTGTTCCCTGGTCTGAGCTGCATTATGGACTGTGTGTGTTCCCTGGTCTGAGCTGCATTATGGACTGTGTGTGTTCCCTGGTCTGAGCTGCATTATGGTTTGGACTGTGTGTGTTCCCTGGTCTGAGCTGCATTATGGACTGTGTGTGTTCCCTGGTCTGATCTGCATTATGGACTGTGTGTGTTCCCTGGTCTGAGCTGCATTATGGACTGTGTGTTCCCTGGTCTGAGCTGCATTATGGACTGTGTGTGTTCCCTGATCTGAGCTGCATTATGGACTGTGTGTGTTCCCTGGTCTGATCTGCATTATGGACTGTGTGTGTTCCCTGATCTGAGCTGCATTATGGACTGTGTGTGTTCCCTGGTCTGATCTGCATTATGGACTGTGTGTGTTCTCTGGTCTGAGCTGCATTATGGACTGTGTGTGTTCCCTGGTCTGAGCTGCATTATGGACTGTGTGTGTTCCCTGGTCTGATCTGCATTATGGACTGTGTGTGTTCCCTGGTCTGATCTGCATTATGGACTGTGTGTGTTCTCTGGTCTGATCTGCATTATGGACTGTGTGTGTTCCCTGGTCTGAGCTGCATTATGGACTGTGTGTGTTCCCTGGTCTGAGCTGCATTATGGACTGTGTGTGTTCCCTGGTCTGAACTGTCTCTGTGTTTGTTGTGAGGTAGTTTGTGTTTGTCTCTCTATATCAGGGGTATCCAAACTTTTTTCACCGAGGGCCATATACAGAAAAATCTACGAAGGTCCGGGCCACTTTGCAAAAATAACACATTTATCAGGACATGTAGCTGCTCTGATGTTTAGTTTCATGGTGTCTTCATAAATTGTAATCCTTCTTCACGGCAACACTTTCCTTGCACATTAAACAGACACATTCCCCCTCTTGTTAAATGCCATTGATACACCCAGTGTGTTCTGCTTTTGCGTCCAATGTCCAGCTGGGTGAAAATAGTAGCCAGTCGGGATCCCGACCCTCCTAGAGGGGAGATTTTTTTAAGTGTTTAAAGCGAAATGCATGAATCTGGTGCACTTTGAGAGAGAAATTAAGAGGCTAAATCTGAAGAATTGTGTATGAAAAAAATGGAGACACTGTGTCAGATGAATTAGAAGCTATTGAAGAAGGACACATGGATTTTCCATAATAATATTAATTTAAAATAACATATTATGCAGGGTCCTCTGGGTTGGGCTTGGTGCTCTTTTTCTTTTATGGGACATATTTCTCTGTAATATAATGAGTGCATTTAAATTATTTAAAAATTAAAAGGACCATATTACATTATATTTTTTAAATCGGCGGCCCGTGGGCCATAGTTTGGACACCCCTGCTCTATATGTTTATGTAAATGTCTTCTGTAAATGACTCTCCTCCTCACAGTGACTCCAGCAGCTGGTGAGTTCAGTGTCTCTCTGCTCTCAGCTGTAAAAGGTTAATAGATTTATAAAGCTTTTTAATACTAAACATATTTATAAACATTGAAAAAAGAAAGAAGCTGATCAATCAATCAATCAATCTCCTTTATTTTAACAGGTAAAATTCATTGAGATTAGTATTAAGTGTTAAGCCCAACCACCTGTATTGCTGTATGAAGCCCTGGTCCTGTGTGTCAGCCAGTGCCTCTGGACCATGATGCCATCCTGCTCCTTCACACTCTGGAGGAACTGCAATACAACACAAGAAAACAGGAAATGGTTAAATTTGAGATTTATCTTCCATAACATGTCTTCTTTCATACTAGTATAAATCAAAGGTCCAACATGTACATTCAGGTGTTTATTTGACTAAACCTTGTCTGTTTGCATCTGTATATTTCTCCTATACAACCATCTTTAACGGACATTATCTCTACATTAGTTTTTTTTTTCAATACTCTGAAGCAAAAATCTCAATTTCTGAAGCACTTACATTAACTAAACTTTCCACAATCATTCTCAGCACTATTCTGAAGGTTATTTCAGAAGGCCTGAAGGGATTAATCATTGTGTGTCACAGGGAGACTGGATGGTAGAACATTCTGAGACATTCTGTGTCTTAGCAGATCAGTCCGTACCAAGCAGCCACAGCTTGAGTGATGGTAAAGGCCGTTTCAAGTCTTTCATCAAACTCCATTTGCAGCCAACCGCAGAATTCTTCTTCACTGTTCCGCATCTCCACAAACTTGTCCAGAAGTTTGTTGGTCTGAAAACACATGAAACAGGAACAAGTGATTGAAACATTGGATTCACATGATTCACTTTCATTATAATAAATATTATAAGATCTTTAAACGGTAAACAGTGTGTAGATCAGTCTGGAGCAGCGGAGGCCTCGCGGGCAGATTAACTGGGACACTGAAAGCTTGTCATCAGTCTCATATAATGTTCTAACTATTCATTAGTTAGCTGTCAGTTCATACTGTGCTCACTGCAGCCTGTAGGGGGCGCTGTCAGAGCAGTAGGGGAGACCGGGGTAAGTAGGCACACTTTTTACTCAAGTGAGAATTGCTCATCACCTAAACATCTTTCAATAGTCATTCCTACATTAAATTGAAGCTTAAGGTGTTGGCTTGAAATGTGAACCCCTCACTTTTTCTATCTTATTGTAATAAAGAAGAAATTTACCATCAAAGACACCCTTACACATTGTGACAACCAACCCCATCAAGGGGTCGGATGTCACACTATGGGGTTGTTTGTCACAATGTTATCTTAATGGGAAACATCTTAAAAAGAAGGCAAGAAAGCAGAACTAAATTTGAAAGTGTAATTTCATTGTCAAGTTGAAACATAGGCCTACGTAACTTTATTCATTAACACAAAATGAGCAAGGAATAAACAAAAAGGAAATCCATATTAAGACCAGCCTACTGTATGTAAGAACAAAACAAATAGGTCTAACAATAATAGCCTACTCAACTAGGATACACACATTCACTATCTGAGTTACAGTGATGGCAAATGTAGGGTCTGCTCACTCTAACTAAGCAGAGATGGTGTGCCCACTGGTTGCACATACAACACTTCTCCCTTACCTCCCCTGAACGGGTGCTGGAGAACGTTTCCATACAAACCAAACACAAACTATCCTCTTCATCTGATGAAGATTCCTCCTCCTGTCTCTTTCTCTTCTGTTTCTTCTTCCCCAGCTGGGGTGGAGTGCACTGGGATGCAGTAGCCTTGGCAGCTGGTCTAGTTTGGGATGCACTGGGTTGTTTTGATTTTGTTGCCCTTTTTCTCTTTTGCATGCTAGCTGCCTTTCCTGCTCTATTCTCTCCTTCTCTGGGGTGTCAGTGAGGATACAGCTTGACAATTTATTTCGTTATAGGGTTCCTTTTCTGGATGCAGCCTTTGGATAATATGTGACAACCAACCCCCCAAAAAATGTGACGACCAACCCCAACTTGAATTTCTTGCTAGCATCAAGGCCAACAACCATCTGACAACTAATTAGCTTGCTAACCACAATCTAAACTATAGTTTACCCTTCACACTTTGTATGGGTAACAAGTGTTTAGTTATAAACCCATTGTGTAAAAGCCTAGAAGAAAAATACTGAGGAGCTAAATATTTTGAATTTGACATGAAAAACACAAACAGTCCTCTCACCTCAAAGGCAGCAGTCTAACTCCAAGGAAGACTATGTAGGTGACCTCTGACCCCAATTCTGGATATTTACAAACCAAAATTTCACTGACAGCGCCTTCTGGTTCAGAGATATAACGATTGTGACAACCTACCCGTGTGACATATTACCCCGTTCTCCCCTACAGTGTGTGTGTGTACCGTGTCAAAGCCTTTCTGCTCCATGCTCTCCGCCAGATATGAATCAACTCCCGGTACGACCGTCACTGGTTTGTTTAAAGGATCACTGAGGAAGTCCTTCATCTTCTGAGCTTCAGCCTCTCTGCTGTAGAACCAGAGAAACCAAGTCATGCAGTATGCTACAACTGGGACAATCCCTGCGTTCTGAATCTCATACTCTTTCTTTTCTCTATTCTACATACTACATCCGACAATAAAAAATAATCTAGTTAGGATGCAGTAGGCATACTATTGGGACATACTTTTACTCTCTTATTTCAACATTGCGCCTTGATCTTGCCTCTTGCTTTTATATCCGGCGCATCCCCGTTTGTTTTCATATGGAGGCTTTGTCGATGTGATGTCACTTCACGTGCGCACTGGATTGTGGGTCAGAATCGCCCAAATAGGATGCAGTTTTCAACACTAACAATCTTGGCTGCATGAAGTAGGACATCCGGGTACTTCTAACCATCCTAAATCTGGCCACAAGAATCAGGACATCCTAAATCTTTTTTCTACCAAACTAAACAGTAGATAGTATGGGGATTGGAACGCAGCCAGAGTTTGTCCCAATACATGATGTCAGATGCAGCATGCTTAAGATTAAGATATTTTTTTTGGCATTTTTATGCTTTATTGATAGATTCAAGATTCAAGATTCAAGATGTTTATTTTGTCATTGTACCAAAACAACGATAATCTGTTTACAGTTATACCCCGCCAAGAGACACTGAGACAGTAACCAAACATGGGAGACAGGAGGGATACACTGACGAGTCGGCAGTGTGCGCTGCGCCCCTTAAGATAGTGCAGAGAGACAGAGGTGAAATGGGGCAGAGAGGCCCATGGGGGGGACGCCCTACCAACTGAGCTAAGGGCGCCCCTCCTTTGCCCAGTTCTCCTTCTGAAATGCTCACACAGTTAAAGGACTGTTTTGATCGCCTTGTCTTGAACCAGAACATGAATCAACAAGCTGCAAATTAAAAACTATAAACCAGCATCTGGGTGTGGAGTGTGTGTGTGTTAGTTAACCTGTTAAGACAAGAGCCATGTGTTTCATAATACCAATCTGTTTTCTCACAGATATCAAAACACAAAACCTGTTTATTCTTTGTTCTGTGGCAGGTTTTAAATCAGCTAGGGATCTAAAAGCACATTATCTCAATGTTAGTTTATTTTCAAAAATCTCAACTTCTAAAGCACTTACATCAACTAAAACTTTCCATAATCATTCTCAGCACTATTCTGAAGGTTATTACAGAAGGATTTGTTCATATGTTGTTCACTGTCTGATTTATGAGACATTTTCTTCTTAATAACATGATGAAAATGCATTTTACCCTATTCACCTGATGTGTCTAAATGTGTTCAGCAAAATGTTGGTGAGAAATACAGTTTACTTACATTTCATCACGAGACATAAACATTGTGATCAGATCAGGGTTCAGACAGGTAGATTATACCTGGAGACAGATCATTGGAGGATCGTATTAGGTCACAGAGCGTGAACAGCTTCAATTAAAACAATATGGAGAAATATGACACTAGACTGTCTGTGTCATATATGAAATGTGGAAAATAAAGTTAATTAAATCCAGTGAGTGTATTGACAGACAGACAGACAGACAGACACACAGACATACATACGGACAGACAGACAGACAGACAGACAAACATTACTAGCCCACATCCTTACAGTGTGTTTTTGAGTTTCAACTTTTCTCCTGAAGTGCAGTTAGAACAATCCTCCCTGTCCCTAACCCTCTACATACCATCTACCTGGTTGATCCAACATTACAGAGGCTGTCAAAATAAAGGTCTAAAAAACCATGTGTGTGTGTGTGTGTGTGTGTGCGTGCGTGTGTGTGTGTGTGTGTGTGTGTGAAAAACGTACCTTGTTAAGTAGATGAGATGGTGCAACAGCCAGAAGAGATGAAGGGGAAATGAGCTTGACACACCCAGAGGATCCCTTTATACTGGTGAACCTGTTGTAATACTTCCTCTGAACACATGGTGGCAGCACTAAGACATAAGACAGGCAGTACAGTAGAGACAGACAGACAGACAGACAGACAGAGAGACAGACAGACAGACAGACAGAGAGACAGACAGACAGACAGACAGACAGACAGAGAGACAGACAGACAGACAGACAGACAGACAGACAGAGAGACAGACATTACAGTAGAGATGGCAACATGAACTTATTGATTTAATTTAAAACCCAACTGTAAACCAAAATCCTTCAAAATAAAATCCTTCTAACTATGTAATGTGTGGAGTTAGTTTCATGATAGTAAAGCATCTGAAAAGAGTTATAGGCATATTCATCAATCCACATTAAAGATATTGTCATTTAAAGGTGGAGTCAGTAATTCAGTATGATTTGTATATTTTGTCAAACTTCTTCTGAAAAAATTGTCAAAAAAAAAAAATATTTTAAGTAATCTATACATTAAACATTTTGCTTTACTCACCTGCAGTATTTCACCTTATAACATTAAAGTCTCTACGAGGAACTTTTAAATATTTCTGAAACAGTCTCATTTTCCCTCTGATGATCATGAATTACATGTAACAGCAAACCAGACCATCAGTGCAGAGAATGAACACAAACTGAAAGTTCCTCGGAGAACCTTTAAATGAGTCATCAAACCAGACTAGACTGAAATGGAACAGACATCTTTAGTAAAATACATTTTGAATCAAATAGTGACGCTCGCACCTGTGTGTGCGCCTGTGTGTGTGCCTGTGTGCACGAATGTGTTGTGAGAGATGATTTTAGGTTCCAGCATCCCTCTTTCTGATTGGCATCAGTTTATCACTGTGAAGTACTTAACACGCAGCACACGCAGCACACGCAGCACACGCAGCACACGCAGCACACGCAGCACACGCAGCACACGCAGCACACGCAGCACACGCAGCACACGCAGCACACGCAGCACACGCAGCACACGCAGCACACGCAGCACACGCAGCACACGCAGCACACGCAGCACACGCAGCACACGCAGCACACGCAGCACACGCAGCACACGCAGCACACGCAGCACACGCAGCACACGCAGCACACGCAGCACACGCAGCACACGCAGCACACGCAGCACACGCAGCACACGCAGCACACGCAGCACACGCAGCACACGCAGCACACGCAGCACACGCAGCACACGCAGCACACGCAGCACACGCAGCACACGCAGCACACGCAGCACACGCTCACCTGAGCAACAGCAGTAGCACGCTCACCTGAGCAACAGCACAGGCTTCACCATCCCCACCAGGCCAGGCTGGGCCAAGGCTCTACCATCTACACGGGATATCACCAACCCTGCACTGAACGCAGCAGCTCCATACAGCAAGCTAGCACCAGCTACCACTATGCTACAAACGTGTGAATGCAATCTTACCTTAGGTCGACTGAAGGAGAGGATCTCTGGTCTGCAAGCTGAACTCAGGGGTAAAAACGACATCATCATGGAGCTATCCTCTGTTGCTTCCACTCAAATGAAGCACCTTGTCGCCCTAAGATCCTCTGGCTGCGGCTCCCTCTGCATGGCAGGCGATGATCCTACTCTCCCGTGGCCCGGCTCCGCCATTGTGGGATCCTCTTCTCCTGTCACTGTGCCCGGGCCCGTGTTAGCCATACCCAACGATCAGTGGAGTCTACTTGGTGCAAAACCTAAGCTGGCAGCGACTGTCAACAAAGGGGATGGACAATTCCCGCTGAGCTCGACCCCTGTTAAACCGATAAATTGGTTAACAGCCCGCAAGGGTAAACATTGTGGTCGTCCGCGGACTCCCCCAACACCGCAGCGCCTGGAGCTTGGCAACAGATTCGAAGTTATGAGCCTACAGGAGTTTCCATCAATGGCAAATGGCTCTAGCTCTCCTCCCCGGTTCCAGCCACGTCCAGTTGGCCACGGTTCACCTGTGGACAGGGATACCACCACTGCCCTGGCACGCGCCACCACGTCCTACCCCTCCGCTGTTCCGATACCCGCCGCCTCCTCTTCCTCCGCTGTCACTTCGCTGCCCGCCGCCGCTTCCTACGCCGCCGCTGTCTCCTCTCCACCTGTGGCCGGTGTTTCCCAGACGTCTCGTCGTTCCAACACGGGAGAGAACCGACGCAGGATGCTGCAGGATGCCATCATCAGACGATCAGAAGGATCCACCAGACGCCCGGCTCAACCTACGCAACTTTGCCGCTCTGGACCGCGGGCATCAACACTGCAGGCTAATGATCCAGCCCGGCCTTCACCTGGTTGCTCTGCAGCGCAGCAGGGCCGAGCAGCGGAGCTCCAGTGCCTCCTCATTGGCTCATCCATGGTCCGACAAGTTCTCCTGCCGAGGGCGGAGACCTTCTGCTATCCCGGTGCCCAGGTATCCCACATCAACTCAGTGCTACCACACATTATCCACAGTAATCCCGCTGCATCTATGGTCGTGACACATATCGGCTCAAATGACCTTAAGTCAGAAAAGTCAGAAAGTCTTAAAACTGATTTTAAAGCCCTAATCGATTCCGTCCTGACCGCTGGGAAACAATGTATCGTCTCTGGTCCCATGCCTTCCCCTCGATTTGGTGACATCAAATTCAGCCGCGCACGCCAACTTCATGTTTGGCTCAAACAGTATTGTCTCTCCATGGGCATTCCCTTTGTCGACAATTTTAACGTTTTCTGGAACAGACCGTCTTTCTTTGCCAGCGATGGTTTGCATTTAAACAAACAAGGGAAACATCTTCTGGCCAGCAATATGCTCTTAACAATAAAATCGGTTCCTAGCGTCACTCCTCTTGCAAACTCTGTCCAGCATGATTGACTATCTCCACACCTGGTCAGTCAAGAGGTAGTTAGCTCACGTGACACAGCCTCCATGACCACTAGTCCCCATGCATCTAGCGCCCCCTCCAGGCCTGGAACATCCATTACTATAAAAACTCACCCAATCCCTGTATGTCAGTCTGTCAGATCATCATTAATCCCTCGTCATAGATTTTACAGGTCACGCCACAGACCACTTGGGATTACAAGTAACCTGAAAAATGTACCTATTATGTGTAATAGGTCAATTGTGTTGGACCACCCCGCTGTTGATAACCTGGACATGAGCATATCAAAGCTAAACTCACCAAACATCCTCAAAACAAGAAAGGGTTTGGGTTTTCTTCACTTAAACATAAGAAGTTTGCTTCAGCACAATAAACTAGACCATGTTAACATCTTAGTATCTCAGGCTGACCCAGATGTCTTGGTTCTGACTGAATCATGGTTGAAGAGCAGTACACATGACTCTATGGTGGCAATAAATGATTATAGTTTATTCAGAATAGACAGGACCACACGGGGTGGGGGAGTGGCTGTCTATGTTAAATCACATTATTCTGTATCATTACTACATGCTGTCTCTGTTCGAAGCTGCTTTGAATTTATTGCTTTGGAATTGTCTTTATCATCCAATGATTGTTTTGTTGTAATTGGTGTGTACAGGCCCCCTTCAGCAGTAAATAGCTCCTTGAGTGAGCTAGCACATTTAATCTCTCCATATGTAAATAGAGAGGTCATTATGATGGGTGATTTTAACATTGACTGGCTTTCTGGTGCCTCTGAACCTTTTAAAGAAATATGTAGCAACCTAAATCTTACACAAATAATAACTGAGCCCACAAGACCAAATCTAAAAAACCCAGCAAAATCAACTTTGATCGATTTAATATTATCAAATCAAAGCAATAAAATAGTTTCTGCTGGTGTCTTTGAGCTTGGAATCAGTGATCACTGCCCGGTGGCCTGTATCAGAAGTATTCATCTTAAAAAATCTCAACCCAAAATCATCATTAAGCGTAATTTTAAAGGTTTTAACGAGCAAGCATTTTTAAATGAACTCTATCAAAGTGACATTCATCTCACAAGTGAAATATCTGATGTGGAATTGGCCTTAGAATTTTTCACCAATACTTTCTCCTCCATTTTGAACAAGCATGCACCCCTTAAAAAGCACAGAGTAAAAAATAGATCAAACCCCTGGTTCACAAATGAATTGTCCGATATATTTGCAGAGAGAAATAAAGCATGGTCCCTAGCTAGACGCTCTGGTGAAAACTCCAAGTGGACTGCTTTCAGACAAATCAGAAATAGGTGCATATCCATGGTTAGGAAAGCTAAATCAGACTACTACCTCGAACTAATTTCAAACTGCTACTCCAACCCTGCACTATTTTGGAAGGCTGTGAATTATAACAAAAACAATTCTAGCACTGTTCCCAGTCAGTTAAAAATAAATGATCATATTTTAAATGATCAGAAAGAAATTGGTTTAGCTTTCAATAAACACTTTATAGCTGCTGGTAAACTCTTTCACAATGGAGTATCTACGCCTTCTACGCCTACCACCACGAGAAATAAAAATAGCATACCACCTGTCTCTAAAACTCCTCTTTTCAGCCTTGTTCAAGTCCCAACAAGTATTGTTGTAGATGCGCTTCTTGCCATCAACCCCAGGAAGTACATGGGAGAGGACAATTTGGACCCATTTTCAATAAATCTCTCTGCACTTATCATATCAAAACAAATAACCCATATTTTTAATCTTTCCATCTCTTCTGGTATTGTTCCTAAAGTCTGGAAAAAAGCTCACGTCATTCCATTACATAAAGGGGGTGACAAAAGTGATCTTAACAATTACAGGCCAATTTCCAAACTCCCATGCCTGGCAAAAATTCTAGAATCAGTCATTAATACTCAGTTGAAATCCTTTTTATCCAGTGCTTCCATTTTGAGTCCATTTCAATCTGGTTTTAGGGCAGGCCACAGTACTATATCTGCTGTCACTTTGGTCTTAGACAACATTGTTACAGCTATCGATAAAAAAATGCACTGTGCAGCACTTTTTGTTGATCTGTCAAAAGCTTTTGATACTTTAGATCACCATTTGCTTTTAGAGAGGCTGCATGAAATTGGTTTTGATTATTCTACATGTAGCTGGTTTAGGGACTATCTCTCTGATAGACAGCAGTCAGTTAAGCTGGGAAGCTACCAAACTGAGTTTTTAACAGTTACAAATGGTGTTCCGCAGGGCTCAATTTTAGGTCCAGTCCTATTCACAATTTACATCAATAACATTGTTTCATCACTACAAAACTGCCATGCCCATTTGTATGCTGACGACACTGTACTGTATTGCATTTCTGATTCAGTGCAACAATCTGTTCAGAACCTACAGAGCTCTTTTAACACCCTGCAGAACTGTCTAGTGGATCTCAGGCTTGTCCTTAATATAGAAAAAACAAAATATATGTGCTTTTCCAGAGCAAGAATTACACATTTTAATGATCTTATTATTCACACAAATAATGGATCTCATATTGAAAGAGTCACTGAATATAAATATCTTGGCATCTGGATAGATGAAAAACTCTCTTTTACATTTCACATAAAAAATCTTGTCTGTCGTCTGCGACAAAAGATTGGATATTTTTATAGGAATAAAGCCACCTTCCCGTTGTTCAGTAGGAAAAGGATTATTGAGGCAGTTTTTATGTCTGTCCTTGATTACGGTGATGTGGTTTATCGGCATGCATCTCGTTCATGCCTTAAACTCCTAGACTCTGTATTTCACTCTGCTTTGAGATTCATTACAGGAGATGCTTATGATACACACCATTGTGTTTTATATGAAAAGGTTGGGTGGTCCTCCCTTAAGGAGAGACGTGATGCACATTGGCATATTTTTATATATAAAGCTCTGACTGGAAAGCTACCACTATATTTGACAGAAATGCTGCTTATTTCAGATGGGCTTTATCAAACCCGCTCAACTGACATGCTCATGTTATATGTCCCCTATGCCCGGTCTGAGCTTGGTAAAACCGCTTTTAGCCATAGTGCCCCTGACTCCTGGAACAGCCTACAACATACAATTAAAATAAATACACTCATAACTGTTAACCAATTTAAAATTATTATTTTGAATCAGGCCCTCTACACTTGTAACTGTTTTAATTAGGCTATTATGTCTCTCATTCAATTGATCTGAATGTTTTAAATTGTTGTTGTCTGTGTGTGTGTGTGTGTGTAAACTTGTTATGTATTCTCATTGTATATTGTGTATATGTACAAACTCGACGTCATTGTAAAAGAGGGTCACCCCTCAATTGATCTTTCGAGGTTAAATAAAGGAAAATGAAAAATGAATGTCAATCACACACAGACAGACAGACAGACAGACAGACAGACAGACACACACACAGACAGACAGACAGACAAACAGACAGAGAGACACAGAGACAGACAGACAGACAGACAGAGAGACAGACAGACAGACAAACAGACAGACAGACAGACACACAAACAGACAGACAGATAGACAGACAGAGAGACAAACAGACAGACACACAGAGAGACACACACAGACAGAGAGACAGACTGACAGAGAGACACACACAGACAGTCAAACACACACACACACACACACACACACACACACAAACACAGTGAAATGTGAATCCCTGGGCTTCCATACAAAGACAACACTCTCTTTTAAAGGTTTATTACAAAACGAAAGAACAGAAAACATGTCAACTGGGTTTATTCTATCGGCAAAACACGATACAATGACGAACAACCTTCTACCTGGAGGAGAAGCTGGACCCAAGATGGCTGCCGCTGAGGCCTCGTTTACACTGAGCGGTTCGGTTTGGTTCATGTTAAATAGCGTTTCCACTGTGTATAGTTGGGAAGGGGACCACAATAAACTGAATGTGCCACACTCTGGTTGGGGTATCAAGCTGTCCTAAAAGGGGGTGGAGCTACACACTGCTGTCCGTTGATTGGTCGACAGAATCATCATTTCCCTGTGAGAGATAAACCGCCGTGTGTAATCTACCCGGCAACAGGAAAGAGTCTTTTGATTGGAGGAAAATGTCGGCGCAGAACTTTTGTTTACTGTGTGGAGTTTTTGACTCTTAACTGAGTTAATCAGCGGCGACACTGTGTCCCACTGATATGATGTCACCATAGTTAGCTATGAGGTCATCATAGTAACATAGCTATAATGATGTCACTATAGCTGTTCAAAATGATAATAAATTAAAAAAAAAAAAAAAAAAGACTAAAATGTCCCAACAGTAAATTAGCTGCTTTGCTGTCACCATATCTACACAACTTTATCAGCCAGAGCATAGGCTGTTTACAGGGCCATAGGCTGTTTACAGGGCCATAGGCTGTTTACAGAGCATAGGCTGTTTACAGGGCCATAGGCTGTTTACAGAGCATAGGCTGTTTACAGGGCCATAGGCTGTTTACAGAGCATAGGCTGTTTACAGAGCCATAGGCTGTTTACAGAGCATAGGCTGTTTACAGGGCCATAGGCTGTTTACAGAGCATAGGCTGTTTACAGGGCCATGGCAGAGCATAGGCTGTTTACAGGGCCATGGCCTGCAGAGTAAGGTAAGTAAGTAAGTGCTGTCTGCAGTGGAAACACAAGCCTGATCTACTGCTACTGTTAAAACCAAACCGAACCGAACCGAACCATACTGTGCCTCAGTGTGAACGGGGCTCAAGGGAACCAGGTCTGAATCCAGGAACAGAAGTTTAAAGCAACACAACAACAACTGAGCGGGAAGAGGGAGGAACTGTTTCTCTTATTTTCTACGGGAGATTCTTCGGACACACTTATAAATATTTCACCATTAAATTAAATTAAGTCAAATTCCAATTCACACAGTAAAATGGGGAGATGGGGGGGGTGGGGGGGTCACAGGATCTCTGCTCTGATTGGTCGAAACCCACAGACCATTTCACAGTAAAATAATCCTCCTCAAATATTTATCACAAAATCTTTAGTAGTTTGTTTTTAATGGATCAATTAAGATTATTGTTTCGTTTAGTTTATGGAGATATGTAACGGGAAATCCTCAAAAAAAAATTATTTTTCTTGTAAATTTTTCTTGAATTTTTGGTCCAAATCTCAAATTTTTATCACAGAATCTTTAGTTAATTTTCAATGGATCAATTAAATGGATTGGAGGCTTTTATTGTGAAAATCATCTGAGGGAGTCGGTGATGAAATGAAGCGCTCTCTCTCTCTCTTTGTTTGAAACCTGTGAGTCACATTAAATATGTATATTTATATATTACAACATTGTTCCAAATTCATAAATAAGTAGTGCAGGTTCCCCTCTCAGCAAAACACTCAAAACGCTCAAAAAACTACAAAGATGGCCGACGAGCTGCAAAAGGTTAATAGTCTTCTTCATGCATCAACGTTAATGTGTCAGCTCCGATCGACCAATCAGCTCGCTCGCTCGGCGCTCAACATCTCAAACTGTAAAAACAAACAAACGCTGGAAATGTCTTTAAAACTCTCGGAACGCCAACGGCCAATTAGAATCATTCTAATAGAAACCATGGTAACCGAGCCTAGGAGGCGGAGCTAACCTGTACGGAGGTTTAACAACGACAAACTGACTCAGTTATTATTATTATTATTAACTAACGGGGAACAGTTTGGCATGTTTGGGGTTCTGGACAAAAGAAAAAGTGATTCATATTAAAGGGACAGTTCAGTATTAATGAAGTGTGTGTGTCGGTGTGTGTGTGTGTGTGTGTGTGTGTGTGTGTGTGAGAGAGGTTCTTATGCATTCAGTCTGTTTCCTTAGGCAGAGAAAATGCTTTTTCACCACATTTATAAGTGCTAGAAACCTCTTTAAGGTTACACAAGGACTGTGTGTGTGTGTGTGTGTGTGTGTGTGTGTGTGTGTGTGTGTGTGTGTGAGTGTGTGTGTGTGTGTGTGTGTGTGTGTGTGTGTGTGTGTGTGTGTGTGTGTGTGTGTGTGTGTGTGTGCGTGTGAGGTTCTTATGCATTCTTAGGGTTAGAGAAAATGCTTTTTCACCACATTTATAAGTGCTGTGTGTGTGTGTGTGTGTGTATCTCCGTAAGGTAACACACTTCACACACACTGAACTTTCCCTTTAAAACAATAATCAAGAGAAAACTCTTTTCTTCCCAACTGAAGAGTGAAAACTATGTCAATAAAGTCATTATTATTAATGTGTATCCATGTGGTAACCACTGACAGTCTAACCTGTAAACCACAGACAGCTGTATATCACAGACAGCTGTCTGTTAAAAACACTAAAGGCTAAACCACAGACCGCTGTCTGTCACTGTCTGTTAAAAACACTAAACCAGTGACCGGTGAGAACCAGTCTGTCGTTGTTAGACATCCGTACGTCAAACTATTTCAAACTTTCTTGTTGTTATGAATCTGTTGTGGAGAGACTCCGTTTACCAGAATGCTTTGCGTGCCGAGCTCTGTGTGTGTGTGTGTGTGTGTGTGTGCGTGTGTGTCAATCTGTATGTGTGTGTGTGTGTGTGTGAGAGCTTTAGTTGTGCATGAGAAACATAGTGCCAAGGTATCTGTAAAATGGAGTGCAGAATGAAAGGGGGGGGGGTAACACTAGTCCATCCTTAAAGCTACAGTGCGTAACTTCTTCATATAAATGAATTTCCGTTACGTAAAATCCATGTGCCATCACTGAAGGCTTTACCTCATGTAGACGCACCGACAGGTATAACATCCATGTGCCATCACTGAAGGCTTTACCTCATGTAGATGCACCGACAGTGTTGTTGTAATTACTCAGAGTTCCTCATGGGGGGCGACAGAAGTTAGGCACTGTAGCTTTAAGAGCCAGAAGCTAACGGTCAGATAGGTACGCAGCCCGGGAGGCCACACGGACGCAAACTTATTTTAAATTGCGCGTGAACTTTAGTAAAACAGAAACAGGCTTTACTGCAAGGCCGGGACAATTAAAAACAAAGCTACACCCATGTCCTTTAAAGGTGTAGTCAGTGATTCTGGAGGATTCATGTCCCCTCCCGGGCTGAGCCAACACGACCATATAAGGCTCTGTCCTCCTGCTATCTACAACACAAAGCATCCAGTCCCACTCCACTGAAACCAGTTCAAACCAGTTCAAACCAGCAGCAGCTTCTGTCCCAAATGGTCCGAACTCAATGTCCCACAATGCTTCACTCCGAGTCGGACTCCAGCGGCGCCGTCTCGTCCAGCACAGCGCGGCTGCGGCGCTTGATGCTAGCGGTAGCGTTGTTAGCTCGCCGGTTGATGCTAGCGGTAGCGTTGTTAGCTCGCCGGTCCTCCTCCAGATGAGCCTTCTTGTGGCGGGAGAAGGAGCTGCTGTGCATGAAGCTCTTCTGGCAGAGCGCGCAGCTGTACGTCTTCCCGCTCTGCTGCTTTAGCTTGGCCCGCCCGCCGCCGCCGCCGCTATCGCTAGCTCGATGCGCTAGCTGGTGTCGCGCTAAGCTGGAGGCGTGGCTGAAGCGTTTGCCACACTGGCTGCAGGCGTGGCGCCCGCTGATGACCTCATCGTTAGGGGCGGGGCCTCGGCGGGCGGCCCGGGCCCCGCGGCGGCGACGGTTCTTCTTGCAGAGCGTGTAGAAGTTGGGCTTGTCCCGGGAGCACAGCTTCAGACGGATCTTCAGGTCAGACGAGGCCGACAGGTTCTCCTTCCCCGGGGTGTAGCTGTCCAGCAGGCTCCTCACATGGGACACCTGGGTACACAGGGTTAGATATAGGTATAGGTTATACATAGGGTTATAAAGCCTGGGGGGGAGGACATTAAATATATTATTATAGGTTATACAGAGGGTTATAAAGCCTGGGGGGGGAGGACATTAAATATATTATTATAGGTTATACAGAGGGTTATAAAGCCCTGGGGGAGGGGGGGGGCAGAGGGTTAGGGTTAAGGAGGACCTGTCTGAAGGGTTAAAGCCCTATTCATTATCCAGACATAGGGTTAAGTATCATATCAAAGTATGTATTGCACTTTGAATGTTTATTGTATGTGTTTATTAGTCCGTCATTCTATCTATCACTTTCTGAATCTGGATGTATTTTAGGGATGTTAAACGATTCATTATTTGCGTGTCGACGTGTCGGAGGCATGAATCGACAAATCGATCGATTTACTATGCCATTAGAAAAGAGAAAAAAAAAGGCAATGTGCATTTTTTTGCGGCAGCAGAGCGTAGTTGTGGTGCTGATAAACTGCGCTTTCCTTTAAACAACACTGGTGCCACACGCTGTGTGTGTTCAGACTTCATCTGCATCAAAGCCTTTTTGATAATAAAATGAGAGTCTTTAATTTTAAAAACGCTGTCCATGCGTCGGAGGTGAACTCGGCTGAAAACAGAAACAGTCCCTTCAGTCGCACTGTCAGCTTGCCGAAATGGCTCTGTGTACTTGAGACATACAAACAGATCGCGGAAGCCGTTCCCGTAGACAACGTTAAAGGGCAGGATAGCCCCGGTTATCATTTTATTCAACAAACCACAGAGTTTTTCTGCACGGCGGCTCATTCACTCATAGGCTACTTGCGAGGTCTCCTGGTGATCGTCACCGTCACAGTGCTACTCGCTGCTTTGCCCGGGCGGAGGCTTTGTGTGAAGGTGATTTAACATCACGGCCGTAGATGAATGCTATAACTTTATGCTGCATATGTTGCACTGCACTGTTGGCCCACACAGGACATTTAATGCGCGCACATTGCAGAAATGAAGCGCCTGCAGCGCGCTCGTGACCACACGTGAACTCGCATCACGGACGTCTCACATGTCCCCAAAACATCTAATAAAGTAAAACACCCGATTTACCGATTTCTATTTTTAGAGTCGCCTTGGGCACGAGTCGAAAATCGAGCCGAGAATCGACACATTGTTCACATCCCTAATGTATTTGTGCTTATATGTTTTCCAGTGCACACAAAGTACTAGCAGGTATAGTAGGGGAGAACGGGGTAAATTGTCACACGGGTTGGTTGTCACAATCGTTATATCTCGGAACCAGAAGGCGCTGTCTGTGAAATTTTGGTATGTAAATATCCAGAATTGGGATCAGAGGTCACCTACATAGTCTTCCTTGGAGTTAGACTGCTGAATTTGAGGTGAGAGGACTGTTTGTGTTTTTCATGTCAAATTGATATTTAGCTCCTCAGTATTTTTCTTCTAGGCTTTTACACAATGGGTTTATAACAAAACACTTGTTACCCATAAAAAGTGTGAAGGGTACACTATAGTTTAGATTGTGGTTAGCAAGCTAATTAGTTGTCAGATGGTTGTTGGCCTTGATGCTAGCAAGAAATTCAAGTTGGGGTTGGTCGTCACATTTTTTGGGGGGTTGGTTGTCACGTTATCCAA